>NW_011500045.1:78397-132644 GCF_000495115.2 Populus euphratica | reverse complement strand
TGGGATACACATCATGGTTTGTGATTGGCTGGTGTATCAGATGTGTAATCTGACAGAGAGGTTTGATAGGATGGTTTTGTTGACGTGGAAGATCACGGGGCTGACGTGGCATGCTCTTGAAGCTCATGGATAATAATGGTGGCCTATCCAAATTCTCATCCCTAAGTTTTTGTTATTTTACACAAAAGCTTTCGCAATAACAATGCCTTCATAATCATGCAATGACCATCAATAGAAGGTGAGAGCGCTAGGCCACTATTTGTTATTATATTTTCAATTGGGTTTAACAGAATTTTAAAAATATATTTATCTTGAAAAAATATAAAATTAATATTTTATAATAATTTTAAAGTGATGATATAAAAAATTTTAAAAAAATTATTTTAATATATATATTTTTTGAAAATACTATCACATCTAAGTAAGAAAGGGTTCTCTTCACTAATGATATATAACTAGGAATAGTTTGTTATAATATTGGTCTTGTTTGTTTTTATATTTTAAAAATATTTTTTTAAAAAAATAAATTTTTTATTTTTTTTATTTTTAATTAATATTTTTTATGTTTTCAGATCATTTTGATGTCTTAATATCAAAAATAATTTTTAAAAAATAAAAAAAAATTATTTTAATGTATTTTCGAGAAAAAAACAACCACAATTATATTCGTCAACATGTTCTATATCATGCACACTTGGTCGATGTACCCATAGTTGGCATATTGATTGCTATTTATAAAATTAATCTATATAGATTAAAATTGATTGATTAGTTGATACGACGGATTCTAATATTATTAAAAAAAACAAAAATAATATAATTGCATAATCATAAATTACAAATTTTATAGTGTTATCATTTTTTTTATGATGGATCTAATGACCCAAGTGATCTAGAGTTTTTTTTTATTTTTTGAAGTTTGTTTTGAAAACTATAATATGTAAGAACTATATTAAAAAAAAAAAAATTCCTCTGATTATCTTATAGTGTTATCAGTTTTATACTTACCCTTTATGTTTTTGAAATTACAATTAATTTATATTACAAATTTTATTGTTCGTATAAACAACTTAGGGTCAACCATATAGTTTAGTCTATTTTACATTAGGATATGAGCTCGCAAAACAAAGTTTAGGATATAAATTATAATTTTTAAAAATATAAAAAAATAAATATAAAATTAATTAAATTATAGTATATAAGGATAATGGTCCCAAATAAAATTCTACGACTTTGCACACAAAGAATTAGTTCTGGTGATAATTAACAACGTGCGTGATGGATGTAAAGATGCACAGTACTCAACTTGTTCTGCAAGTCCATTTTGTGCTCCAAAAGGGATGAAAAAACAGTTGTAACTATTTGTTATTATATTTTCAATTGGGTTCAACAGAATTTTTAAAATATATTTATCTTGAAAAAATATAAAATTAATATTTTATAATAATTTTAAATTACTGATATAAAAAATTATTTTAATATATATTTTTTTAAAAAATACTATCACATCTAAGTAAGAAAGGGTTTCCTTCACTAATGACATGGAACCAAGTATAGTTTGTTATAATATTGATCTTTTTATATTTTAAAAATATGTTTTTAAAATATAAAATTTTTATTTTTTTTTACTTTAAATTAATATTTTTTTTATATTTTCAGATCATTTTGATATGTTAATATTAAAAATAATTTTTTAAAATAAAAAAAATATTATTTTAATATATTTTAAGTAAAAAATACATTAAAAAATAATTACAATTATATTCGTTAGAATGCTCTATATCATATCATACACACTTGGCCAATGCAACCATAGTTGGTATATTGATTGCTATTTATAAAATTAATCTATATAGATTAAAATTAATTGATTAGTTGATATAGCGGATTCTAATATTATTAAAAAAAACAAAAATAATATTAAAAAACAAAAATAATAAGATTACATAATTATAAATTACAAATTTTATAGTGTCATCATTTTTTTTATGATGTGTAATGACCCAAGTGATCTAGAGCTTTTTTTATTTTTTGAAATCTGTTTTGAAAACTATAATATGTAAAAACTATATTTTTAATATAAAAATTACTTTGATTATCTTATAGTGTTATCATTTTTATACTTGCCCTTTGTGTTTTCTAAATTACAATTAATTTGTATTACAAATTTTATTTTTCGCGTAAACAATTTAGGGTCAACCATATAGTTTAGTCTATTTTATATTAGGATATGAGCTATTATATGCATAAAAAAGTGTAGGATATAAATTATAATTTTTAAAATATAAAATTAATTAAATTATAGTATATAAGGATAATGGTCCCAAATAAAATTCTACGACTTTGCACACAAAGAATTAGTTCTGGTGATAATTAACAACGTGCGTGATGGATGTAAAGATGTACAGTACTCAACTTGTTCTGCAAGTCCATTTTGTGCTCCAAAAGGGATCAAAAAACAGTAGTAATCACCCATAGAAATTGGTAGCCCATAATTATATCTTAATCCACATCTTCCTATCATAATTTTTCGTTTCCTGTTCTTACACATCGAATTCACTTAAGAAGGTGAGCAAGTCAGCTAATTTAACTAGAACTTCGCTTGATCGAATTGCCAAGCCTGTATTGAGATTCAACCCGTGCAGAAAGGTAAACAACATATATATATATATATATATGAAAAACAACAAAGTTACTATTTAGAGAAAATTTAACCACTTTTTATTAATGATTGAGTAATGGAATGGATTTCAACACTTCATTTTATTAATGATTGAGTAATGGAATGGATTTCGACACTTCAAATTAACAATTAAGCAAATCTTCAAGGAAAAAAGGAAAGAATTCTTAACAAGGTACGTAAAGCCATACAAATGTTTCCATGCAAAATAATAATAATAATAATAATAATTTATTCCATAATGACAGTAAACTTGGACGAGTTAATTAACCTTGCTGCAAACTTTCCTGATTTCACCAGCTTTACCGGTTAGAACTTCAACCCTGCCCATATTTATCATGGAAACACCGAAGTCTTTGAAGAAAGTAGATCTATAGGTCGAAGCAGATTGAAGTTTAACATAAGCTTTTGTCTCCTCGTTGTCAAGGAGAGCTGCATCGGACTGGAAAAGTCCCCTTCTTTTAGCTACGAGTGTATAATAGCTGTTATCGAATGTCCTCACACTTCCAGGATCCATCTCTACTAGCGTAGTTTGATCTCCTACCTTGCATTTATTCTTCAGTTTTTCTATGTATTCTGAGTCCAACGTGGGATCGGTGCCGTCCTTTCCGGTGGAGTTGTAAAGCCGAGAGCTGAATGAAGAGCAATGAGAAGTGCCAATGGTGTGCCCACCTTTGTGACAGAATTACAGAATAATTAGAATTTACTTCTGTACAATCTCTTCTTACAAGACTCTCTATAAAGAACCTGAAGTGAAATGCTCAAGTACCTGAAAGCACTACGAGGTCCTTCACGCTTAGACCCTTCGAACGAAACATTGATATCAGTTGAGAAATGTTTGCGAAAAATGGTGGCAGGTTTGTCAAGGGCTCCGAAAAATTGGACACCCTTCCATCCCTTCTTCCAGTTTCAACCTCCCAGAAAGGTCCCATAGTCTGATATATAGGATAAATTATTATCAATTAAAACCATTCTGTTCCTTAAGATTTTTCTTACAAAAGAAATTATCTTGAAAGAAATTTCTTACCGCAACCGTGACATCCCTAGCCACAATGGCCATGATGTCCGCACAGGAAACTACTCCCGGACACTCCTTTTCTAATGCAGTCTTGACCCTGTCAATAACTTGATATCCTCTAAGGCTTAAGTTCGGAGGTGAATCCTTTTCAGCTTGGCCAGTGCTAGAGTTCAGAAGCACCGAGCCATCACAACCCTGTAGAAAGATATAATTAGCTAGTCATCATAATTAAGCATTGTTCATGAATTCAAGCAAGAAAAAGAAAGAGCTTAAAACTGTTTCAGGATTTTCAAATGATCAGAGATGGATTAAAGGCTCACATACCCTAACAAAGCAGTCATGAAAGTGCATCCTCAACAAAGGACCACTAAGGCTAGGAGCTACTTTCATCACTTGATCCATAACCTTTTTCACAATAGCTTCAGCTTTTGGACATGTATCCTTGTAAAACCCTACCCTCAACTGCGCATTTGCCGAGTTGAAGACCAAGAAAATGATCTGAAGAAAGATTAGACTCGGGGAAAGCTTTGAGCTAGCCATGTCAAGGTGACAATGTCAATGTTTTGAGCCTTGATTTCTTAGTGAGAACTCAATGAAGCACGCCACCTCTTTTATACTAGCCTCGACATACATACTGTAGGGAAAAGCTGTCATTACAAGATGTTCCATCTGCTATTCCCTTAAGAAAGTCAATTAATAATATGGTTTGTTTTTGTTATTTAAATCATGTGGTGGCGCGTAATCACATCCTAATTTTCTGTTGACTTAATTATTATAAGCTTATGATGGCTCCATTTTCGTATTATAAAGATGAAGCTGCAGGAAATGAACTGTGACAGCACAGTAGATAAGGACGGCTTCATGTGATTACTCCCACTGGATCCATATTATAAAACAAAGTAACTAAGCTATACACAATCAGATTTGAGCAATTCATGGGGATGAATGAACAGTTGACCGTAAGGCTAGCTAACTGGATTGAAACTTGAATCTGCATGCTTGATAAAAATGAACATATAATTGAATTTCAAAAATCTCTCATAATTGTCGCCACCATGGCTGCTTCTCTCAATGCCACTTGGACTAATTAAGATTCTAGCAACAAAGTCAGACATGGTACGAAGTCGTCGTGCTAACGAACTGCTGAATAAATATTGAAGTTGAGACGTTCTCTCCTAGAGATAGCAAATCAAGGTTGGAAGTTGTTCTATCTTCACCTGGTAATTAATAAGCTTAAATTCCAAGCTTCTCTTTATGATAGAAATAAATAGCATTTGGTAAAATCCTTCCTTATCTTTGTCTTTTTTTTCTTATCTGAATCAACTCTTTTATCATGATGCGAAATCAACTTGCCCAGATCATAATGGGCTTGGCTTGCAATAATATTGATCCACAAAAGTTTTTTAAGGAAATTATATGCATCAAATATTATTCAAACTTTCATTCAAGAGAATGTAATAAAAAAATAATATAAAATTATTTTCAAATTGTTAATGTAATTTTGAAATAAAAATAGTATGGGTATGTTTGTTTTTGCTTCAACTTTTATATTTTTTGTGGGGTATAACTCTTTACAGCAAAAAATACAAGAGTAAAAATAATAAATTTATATTTTACTGTTGTGTATTTTGTTTTTAATAAATGTTTGGGAATGCAGTATAAATTAAATTTTTAAAAAATTTAAAATTTTGTTTTTAATAAATGTTTGGGAATGCGGTATAAATTAATTTTTTTTTATAAATTTCTTTTTATATTTTGAATCGTTTTACCGTACTAATTTTAAAAATATTTTTAAAAAATAAAAAAAATAATAATTTAATATATTTCAACATAAAAAATTCTTTAAAAAACAACTTTAATTATATTTCCAAACAGGTATTTAGTAAAGAATTCCAACGTTAAAAACAAATGCGGAAGCAAATATAAACATTCCCACCATTAATTAAAAACAAATGTGGAAGCAAAAACAAACATATTATAAGTAAAGTCAAGTACATATAAGTCTTTTAAAGATTATATATATGCTTCTAATCTCTAAACTTCTTTCTTATAACAGGTGAGACCGAGTCTACATTACGAGAAAGTCATTTTTTGGAAGCCACCATGCGGATAATTGCTATTGATGGTTGCTAGCTTGGTGGTGGGTTCAATGGAAGTTTAAGTACATTTTTTTTATTTTGTTTTTTGCAAATGAACGGGCATGCATTTAAATTAATCCAACTTGAAGATTATAGCTTTCAGTCTCGTACTTACGTTTGCAGATGCATGTATTGAAATTAAATATTCATTTATATGATTTTAATTAAAACATAATCCATGTTTTTTAGAGTTTTAGATTCTCTTAGCTGCATGAAGCATGTTCCATCCATCTACCCCATTGCATGCATTTAATTAAGAACGTCTTCCATGTACGTTATCTTTCAATATAAATATCCACCAAAAGTAACACGAGGGCTGCTGTTTGAGTTATCAGATTTTAAATTTATTTTTTTAGATTATCAGTTTAAATTTAAAAATTTTAAAGTTATTAAAGACTTATATAATTATCATAAATAATTTATATTTTTTCTGGTTGGTATGTTTTTTAAAAGTTTATTTAAGATATATATATATATATATATATATATATGTAAAAATCAACATATCTAAACCATAAAAACACCAGGAAATCGATTTAATGAAATATATTATTTACTGACTCAGTTTTGCAAGAGCTGAAGTTTGCGCATTGGATAGGACTAAGTTATCTTCCATAAAAGAGAAAATCAGAAAAAACAACTAACAAAAAGTTATAGCTAAGTGTAACTTTGATCTTCTTGATTTTTCGAACATTTTATTTTTGGCAACTGAATCAAGTATATAAACACCTGCTTTCCTTGACAAAAAAGAATTGAAGAATCCAATGGCTTGAAGTCATTATAGAAATCAACAATTAAAAAGGGAACTAGCATGCAAAATTTGCATCCTTCCAGATCAGAACAGACATGATTATCAGAGAAAAGAGCTCAGCAAACTCCTAGCTCTTATCAGCAAAATTCCTGGCATCAAACACTCTCAAGGCAACCTAGATATAACTACTGCTACTTCAATAGTAATGCTAAAACAATCTAGGAAAAGCTACCATTGATTATAATTTCCAAAGAAAAATCATTGCATCCTTTTGGCTCAATGCACAATGACGCAAGAAAAATTTCTTGCCAAGCACAGTTATTGGTACAACTGAACCAAACAACTATTGAATCTAAAATCTATGCATTTAAAACAAATATGGCATAATTTCATCTATACAAGCATTTGTGAACACTCTTGTTAGAGCACTTGGATCCAAACTAATGCTATTTTACACCATGAAACAAGAGCCCTAACAGGCATCACTCATCTTCTCCACTTCTCAATTTCTCTTGAAGTTGCTTTGACTAGCTTCTTGGTGTTGATGACCAGCTCATCAATAAGAGAACCAACCTCATCACTGATAACAACATGAAGAAAAATTAATTGAAGAAAAAAATTAAACTAAAAAAATCCCAATACTGTTATTTGCAAAGCACAATATATGCATATAAGACACCAGTTATTGGCACAACTTTTGCTTATTAATACTCTTTCAAATCCTTTGCTTATTAATAAACATGTTAACAAGCAGCAAAACCAAATCCAGCCTTGTTAGTTAATGCAAACAAATCTCTAACAAACAGTAAAAAAGTCTGGCATGACCCAGAAGCTGAGTGAGAAGAATGAGAAGCGACCAGGCAAATTATAATAGAGAAACACCAAAAACACATACATGTATATAGAAGCATGTGTGTACTTCACATGCCTTTGTGGAGTAACGGGGAGAGGTGACAATGGTCTAATCGAAAATATCAAAAAATTATGAATTCCAAAACCAATGCGTGTCTCGTCATATGTTTTCATTATATCTAGTGTTTAAAATTATTTGCATCAAACAAATAAATGAATTTGAAAGAAAATATATCGAGAAGCAATTTATAAAATTCATGCATTTTGTAAAACGAATAATTCTAACCATTGAAAAGTGAGAACAAAAGACACTGAATCACAGCATCAAACAAAATCCTTAAGGTCGTCCAAAAAATAAAAAGAACCACATTTTCACAAATTATTGTTACTATCACAAACAAGGTCGATACGTGTCAACCCAAAGAGCTGAACAATATTTTGTTCTAAACTTTGTATAATGAAATTTCATTTTCATCCTATCCTCTCATATACATCACCAACTAGCAAATCCCATTCACAAACTGCATCACCAGCATGGCCGGCCCCAGAAAGAGTCATTTAGAATGCATTATCATCTTACTATTTTCAGGCAATCCAAACCAAACCAAATTTAATTTAATTTCTATGCAGCCACTGATCTCCCATTCTTGATGATTAATTTCAGTAAATGCAAACTTAATTGGTTGTCTGAACAAGGCTCCCCTGCTAGAGTAGAAAAGGCTCCCAGAAAAACTAATGCAAAAGAAAATGGCAAATTCTCAAAGTGCTTTCTACTTATACCGCTGCAGCAGGTTAGTGAATGTTCTGTTTAACACATCAAGATAAAACACGATCCATCTAAGCAAGTTCAGTGCAGTTGAAAACGCTAAACAGAGAGAAACATAATTATATACTTACTGAGTTGGAAGATTTACAGGACCGCGAAAATGCTTGCCAACATTAGAGTATCTCCGTTTCTCATCATGAGCTACACCCCTCCCCACACCATAGCCAAATCCGTAACCAATCCCACATCCAGCACCCAATCCAATGCCAAACTGTAAACCAGGAATACCAGGACCAAACCCAACACCTGAAGAATTGGCCATTTAAAACCTCAGTAAAACACAATATGATGATGAAGATCATCATCATCACATATAAGATAAAAAGCAACACAAGCTACAGCCACCAAATAGAAATATTAAATGCAGTCAAATAGCCCAACTAAGACTCAAAAAAAGAAGAAGGTGAAATATTAAATGCAGTCAAATAGCCCAACAAAAAAAAAGGGGGCAATTGAGAGTATCGAAGTTTCAGTCTTTCTCTAGAACCCATTTCGGGTAATTAAAAAGTGGGATTTTTCCTTTTTCTATGAAGAGATTTGAGAGCACATAAATATTTAAAATAAAATTAACAAACTGGTAAACCCAGGAAGAACAAGAAGAAGAAGAAGTGATGGATTACCTCCAACGAGGCCGACACCAAAACCAACACCACAGCCAGCACCAAAGCCGAAAGCAGGACCCACCCTCCCAAGCTCCTTAAACCTAACCTCTGGAAGCTTCCATAGCAAACCCTTTTCCTCCTCATCACTCCTGTTGTTGCCGTTATAGGGGTTCATCTCTCTCTCTCTGTCGCCGTTATAGGGGTTCATCTCTCTCTCTCTCTCTCTGTCTGCTTTGATGTTTCTGTTTTAGGCGTTGTAGCTTTTTAGAGGTTCACCGTGAGCGTTGGATTTGTCTCTGGATAATTACCCTTCAATGCTTAGAGATCGGCGATGGAGTATGTTGTTAATGCGATCTGTCTTGGCCAACATACCAACACAACCTTGTAGTTTACAGAATTCTCACTTTCAATCCCTAAATATTAAAACCTTACAATAGTACCCTTTTTATGCAACGTTTTGTAGGTTCCAGTGCGATCTAGTTGTAACCTCCATTCCATACCTTTTTCTTTCTTTTCCTGCTGATGCTGATGTTTCTGTCTATCGAACTCCTAATATCTGGACATTGAATGCATACAATCACATTTTTCTATGAAAGTGTGAATGAAAAGTTGGAAGCTTTCATTTTTTAACGTCAGTGTAGCATGAATTTTCTTTTTTTCTTGATATAAGATATTTTTATATCAATTTTCGTATACCAATACTTTTTTCTTGATATAAGATATTTTTATATCTATACTAATTATTTTTTATTTAATTTTATGATTTATTTAATATTATGGTGGTGATTGTTTTTTAAAATATTTTTTATTTATAAAGATATTTAAATAAAAATATTATTTTTAACATTAATATATTAAAATAATATAAGAATATCAAAAAACTTTATTTGAAACAAAGAAGAAATAAATAAAAATTTTAATTTTTTAAATTACTTTTTAAATTTATAGGATATTTAGAAGAAACTATTGATTATTTGTTTCTAGCATTGTATTGATAAAAAGTTGTTTGTCTCAGGACATGCTATTCTAGAAAAATAATTTGGTTTAGAAAAAAAATTTTGTTTTGATATAAAATGTTTTTATATATCAATATTAATATTTTTTTTTAATCCAGTCTTATAGTTTGTTTGATATTATGGTAGTAATTGTTTTTCAAAGTGTTTTTATTTTGAAAACATATTGAAATATTTTTTATTTTTAAAAATTAATTTTTAATATCAATACATTAAAAAAGATCTAAAAACACTAAAAAATTTATTTGAAGTAAAGAAAAAAATTAAAATTAAAATTATTTTTTTCAAAAATACTTTGAAATTTATGGGATATTTAAAAGAAATTATTGATTATTGTTTTCGCCATTGTATTAATAAAAAGTTGTTTGTTTCAAAATATTCAAAATACGCCTTTCCAGAGAAAGAATTTGTTCTCAAAAAGAGTAGTGAGAGGAAAAAAAACACTTGAAGATGTTTAGGAACCGCAAACTAACATTAAAATGGAATTTGAGTCCAAGGTTACAACTATAGATATTCAACTAGAAATACAAGAACTTCGTAGCTTTGATATGACATATTATATACCAATAAGATATAAAATTCTCATAAAAATTAAAAATGACAAGTTTCTCTTATATGATAAGCCTACCAACCACATGAAAGCAATATCTAATATTAATTTTGAGAAATAACTTGAGATCATAATATCTGAGATGGATTCCATAAATATTAGTTGGATGTTGACCTTGGTTAATTTACATGAAGGGATAAAACTCATTAGATGTAAATGGATTCTTAAGAGAAAAACTGACATAGATAACAATATACACAAATACAAAGTTAAATTAGTTGTCAAATGTTACAAATAAAAACAAGCGATGGACTTTAATGTAATCTTTATACTAGTAGTTATGTTAAAATCCATAAGGATCTTGTTTATTGTAACTTCAAATCATGATTATGAGATTTGAAAAATGGATGTAAAAACCATATTTTTAAATAGCAATCTTTATAAATATATGTATAAAAAGATACAACTTAAAGGTTTTTAATATAAGAAATTTACTAACAAAGTATCCAAGTTACAAAAACTCATTTATTGATTTAAAAAACTTTAAGAACTTGGAAAATTTATTTTAATGAGATAATTAAACACTTTGATTTTATATAAAAATACAAATGAGTTTTGTGTTTATACAAAGGTTAGCAGGAGTGGACTTGTTTTTTCTAATATTATATGCATATGATATATTAGTGATAAAAAATAATATTTTATTACTCCAACTAGTAAAGATCTCATTTTTTAAGAATTTTACCATGAAGGATATGAGAGAAAACAACTTATATAATGATAATAAAAATCTATAGAGATAGATCTTGAAGGTTACTTGGATTATTATAATCCACGTACATAAACAAGATGCTAAAATATTTTAGTGTAGAAGGATCCAAGAAAGGATAATTATTTATTTTACAAGGAATACGTCTTTCAAGGGATATATATTAAGATATAAATTGAAAAGATACATATTAGAAAGGATACTCTATACTTTAGATATACGATCCATAATATATATATATATATATATTATGTACAAGATAAAATGTATCTTATGCTTTAAGTATATACCAATCTAATATAAGTAAAGGTTATTAAAAAATAGTTGAAAAGCAGTTAAGTGCTTAAAAAAAAATATGAATATCTTTCTGGTCCTAGTCTACGAAGAAGATAAATAATTAGATCATGGTTATTCATATTCTATCTTTAAATCTAACATTGATGATACTTAGTTAAGATATGCTTTTTATTTTAAGTGATAGTGCTATGAGTTGAAAAAGTTCCAAACAAAAAATTAAAAAATTCCATAACTAAAGTTCAATACATATCTATATTTAAGACAACAAAATGAGTTATTTGCACAAGTAAAGAAATCAAAGTCTCATCAACGATCCAAATATATACTTAAAAAAATTCATTTAATTAAAGAAATTATAAAGAAAAAATATAAGATAAATTGTGTACCCATTTATGAAGAAAATCTTACAAATCCTCTCATTAAGACATTATCTTAGTAGAAACATGATCACTATATGAAGATTTCATATAGAGAAATCATTTATATCTATAGAAAGATTCACTTTTTGACTGGAGATCACTATGCAATTTTATTTATGAAATGTTATGCTTTGACCCTAATAATACATTGTCATAATATAGGTAACAAATAAGCAAATATTATGTATAACATAAACTATATAAAGGTGATTGAGTGATCAATAGATGATTCATCATCTTACATGAATTATAAAAAAAAATTACACATGTTCTAAATAATATTGATAGTAAAATCTTTGTGCAATATAAAATGATGAAATGACTTTCAAATCATATTAAAAAATTAAAGATTACGAGGGTTAAGGATAAACATTGATGGAGAAAATACACTTCATATCATAGCGTTTAAATCAAAATATTATTGATGAAAGAATAATAATTATATTAAAAAATTAATTATTAAAAGATTAAGTCAAACAACATATAACTTTTTTAATATTTAAGGGATTATATCCAACTACTAGATGTTGTATTTGATCTTTAAATATTTATTTATTTATTTATTAAATTAATAATAAATTAAATTATTTTATTTATTTTATTTAGAATTGTGATTTATATTTGAATCAATTTATTAATAATCTTATTGGTTACACATATTAAAATTCATTGGTTAAAAATTAAATTGGGATGATTAATTATATGTAACTTGATTGTAAATAAGTTTTAAACATTGAAAACTAAAATATAATTAATATAATATATTACAATTTTAGACTTAGAAAAATCAAATAGCTACTTGATTGAGTAAATTTCTAAAACATTCATGAAATAATATATGTTATTCTACTTAATAATAGACAAATTGTTAATAATAGACAAATTGTTATTTATAGGTTTATTAGTTTTTTTTCCATAAAAAGAATATTTATAGGAAAAAACAGTAGTGTGCTTATTCTGCCCCAGGAGAGAATAGCCCAAGCTAGCATGACTGACCAAATTAGAGTCTTATCATTCTTCATTTAGAGAATTTAAGGCAGCCAATTTGCTGTATGATAAAACATCCTGTTTCATTCTGTGCTGAACAACTGTTATAGCCTAGAACTTGAAGAGGATCAATGGGATATCATTAGATCCATCACCTGCAGCATACTGACTGTTAGTGTTGATGCTGCAATGTTTCTGATGGCCTACTGAATGTTAGCTTCGTCAAACGTTCCCGGTCGTCGGGAACTGAACAAGAGGTTTCACAAATCTGGAGAAAATAAGGCCATAAGAAATTAATTTGATAAGCTGGGAAGTTCTGTTCAAAGTTCCTTCTGCCGATGAATCTTGAGCAAAAACATGGAGCAACAGAAACATCCTTTCGTGGCTGCCTAGGCAAGACCCGTGATCTTGGGTGGACTCCAAAGAATAGGATGCAAAGCCAGGATACGCCACCGGAGATGAGGATTCTTGAAGGCTCTTTCGCCAAAGTTAAAGCAGATATTATTTTTCTATCCTCTGGAAATCTGGATTTGTGTAAAAAAAGGTAGATGAAGTTTCCAAATAAATAGATGTCATGTTATGAGTATGTTTAGTAATGTAGTACATAGTGTTTTTAAAAATTTATTTTTTTAATATATTTTTAATATTTTTATATTGTTTTGATATATTAATATAAAAAATAATTTAAAAAAATAAAAATAATTTATTTTAATATATTTTTAAACAAAAATATTTTAAAACACTGTTATTATTATAATATCAATCAAGCCCTAAATACTTGGTTGCTAAACATCTCAGTGGGTGAAGAAAGTATATATTAGATTAGATAATTTCTTACGCTACTAAGATCAAATTTTTGTTGGAGATAAAAAATATTGAGATGTTAATAACAAGTTTTTTAACATACACAAATTAAAATAATATCTTTTTTAAAATATTAAAATGAAAATATATAGATTAACTCAAATTTATTTAAATCAATTTATATTAATCTATTAAATCTCTAATTTAATTCATGAGATTCTACTAACTTTATAAAAAACAATTAATTTTTTATAATTAAATTTTATTCCTAATCAAGACAATTTTTTTTTAAAAAAAAAACAAACTATACAGATTCTTTCAATTGTCTCGTCCTATTATGCCAAATTGCACCTTTTATGCTTAGTGAGTGCTGAATATATTTATCCCAAGGTTTTTTTTTTTAATAAATTAGACGGCTTACAGTTTTAGTCTTTTTGAAATGTTAACCTCATAAATTAATGGTTGCTAGTGGTTAAAATATGAATACTTTGTATGCTCTTTATTTATAATATTGTATAAGATAAGATCAAAACAAGAGAACAGATTCCCAAAATTAACCTTGCTTGTTTAGATTTGAGGTTTCGATGCGATACTTGTCAAAGAAATTCATAATTAAATTGATTATTTTGAAGAAAATTAAATTTAGATTTATTATTAAACTTGATATAATAATAACTTATACAAAAAAATTAAGATAATAAACACGAAACTCCCTACCTAACATCTATGAAGTGATGTGAACTATTATGAAAAATACTATAAAACTTAATAAATTTTTTGATAAGTTAAAATAGTTCAATGAAAAACTAAAATAAAAGAAATTTTTCACAATACATAAAATATACCATACGATATATTATCCAACTTAAAAAAAAAACAATTTTGCATGAGTTTTTATATTTTAGCGAAACTAAACCCTAGTTAACCTATAGGCAAACATCAACCCAAATTAAAATAAATTCTAAAATATCTAAAATAAAGCTTAAGACATGAAAAATAATAATTTTAAAAAATAATACTAATTCATTGCATACTATCAACATAAAAAGACAATTGTTGAATGAAATCTTTGTTTAGAAAAGATCTTGGGATCCAAAACAAATAAAAAACTAATTCTTCCTTAGCCTTTTATATTTTCACATATAATAAAAAAAATACTCCTATAGTTTGATATTCATAAAACTCATGGAAACATGTAACTCTATAATCGTTGAAAGCTCTCCTTGTATCTAATCTATTATGCCAAAATTAATTAAGCTTAGGAAGTAAATAATTAGACCCTTCTTGTACATAAATTAAGTTAACTAAGCTTTGATCATCACTTGTTGAAATTATAGCCTCCTTGAAATTCATCTTGGCCCAAATACTCTAAATAAACTCATTAAATATATCTTTGATCTTTTTTGCCCTTGATCTTGTAAGTGGCCCAACTAGAATCTCTAATAGATCATTTGGTGTAATTTGAATCACATCATCTCCTCTCCCCTCAAAAGAATTTAATCTTGAATCATCACCTACATAAAACAAAAAGAGATAAAAAAAACATCAAAATTAGTACTAACATCGTACTTATTTGATAGATCTACTTTATAGACATTGTCATTAATTCTTGTAAGGATAGGGAATAAACTATCTCCTCCTCTCACCAACTTAGATCTCTTACATTCATAGAACCTCACTTTATGTATATGTACCTAGTCCCAATAACTTAATTTAAATATAACCTTTTTTCAACTAATTTTCAACCCTTATCAGCTTTAAAAGCACATTGCTTTTTTTTTTTCCCCTTGTATTTTCTATCATACACTCTCTTGCACTATTTATACTTCTTCATTGTCATTAAGATTAACCCTTATATCAATAAGTAAAGGAATCAAACCCAAATAAGCTAAAGGATTAAAGCCATAAATAATTTCAATAGGAGAATAATCAGTAGTAGAATTCACACTCTTATTATATGCAAATTCAACAAATTATAGGCAATCTTCTCAATTCTTCAAATTCTTTTGAATGATAATTCTTACTAATGTAGTTAAATTCCTATTTACAACTTCAGTTTGACTATTTGTGTGTGAGTGACATGTAGTAGAACATAATAAATTTATTTGTAACTTACTCCATAAAACCTTTTAAAAATAGCTAAGAAATTTAACTTTACAATTCGAAACAATGCTTCTACTATCCCAATGAAGCCTAACTATCTCCTTAAATAACAAAATATAAAATGTATTATCTTAAAAAATCTATTTATAACCATAAAAATAGAATCCCTATCATTTTTTGACCTAATAAAACCTAAATCAAAATTCATAGATATATCAACCCAACATTACTTAGGTATTGGTAGAAAAGTATACAAACCATGATGTAGGACTTTAGACTTAGCTTGTTTACATATTATGCATCTATCAAAAAACAATTTCACATCTCTTTTCTTCTTAGTCTAATGAAAGTGTTCATGCAAAGTATCTAAAGTCTTAGCAACCAAAAAATATCTCATTAATTTGCCTTTATAAGCTTCATGAATATAAAACTCACGTATAAAAAAATTAGGTACACAATCTTTTTCTTTAAACAAACAACCATCAAACTTGTAAAATCTATCAAATGCCAAATTCTCACATGCTTTATAAATCCAGACTAAATCAATATTATTATCATATAAATCTTTCACATGTCTAAAAAGTACATACCTTGATGATAGTGTATCAACCACTAAATTTTACTTACTTTGCTTATATTTTATCACTTATAGAAATGTTTTTATGAACTAAACCCATTTGACATATTGTCAGTTCAGCTTCCTTTGACCCTTCAAATGTTTCAATGACTTATGATCGAAATGGATCATAAATTTCTAAGGCCATAAGTAATGTTGTCAAGTCTTGAATGTATTTACTAAAACATAAAGCTTTTTATCATATATAGAATAATGTATGGCTATATTATTGAGCTTTTTGCTAATATAAGTTACGAGCTATTTTTTCTCCATTAAAATAGCTTTAATATCTATCTTGAGGTATCATATTCAATCTCAAAAGTTTTTGTAAGTAATTTAATGATAAAAATAGAGCTCAAAACAATTTTTCATTTAACAAGTTAAATATGTGCTCTCGTTCTTTACCCCATTTAGATCCCATTGATATTTTAACAATTTCAGTTAAAGGTTCGGTTAGAGTGATTAAATCTTTAATAATCATTGATAAAAACTAGTCAAATCATGAAAAATTCTTACCTTTATGATTTACTTAGTTGTAAGCCATTCTTAGATAGCCTTTATATTTTCCTCATCCATTTCAATACCTTTTGAATTAACAATATAATTTTCATACCCGGACATCACGATAACCAATTAAAAATATTCTAGGAAAAAGAAAAAAGAACATATACCTGACATCTTGTTCTTGGAAAAAAAATCTTGTTTATGGAGTCGCCATCTAGTATTATAGTAATTAGAAACCCTAACTGATCAACATAAATTATTTGGCATGACAATGGTTATATAAAAGAAAAGATATTATCACACTTTAAGCATCCTACATGAGATAGATTGTATTGCTGATTTTGTTTTAAATTGCTATAGGTTTGTTTTTGTTCCATGTTTTTTATAATCCTTATATAATATTCCTGACTCTGACGTCAATGAATATTTATATATGATTATTTCCAATTCTGGCACTAGTAAATATTGCGTAACCCAAAATGTATAATATTTCAAACTCTAATGTCAGTGAATATCACTACTATTAGTAAATATCATGGTTGATATTTCTGACTTCGACATCAGTAGATACTAGGATTATTTAACCATTAAAATTATCAATTGAAAAATCATCAAAATTCAACTTAATTCAAACAACACATTTAAAATTCATAAAAAAATAAAATAAAAACACAAGTCCGTCTATTGAGAATTCTAGAACAATGTTAGGAGGTCCCTAAGTTGCAGGAACAATGGTGGCTTGTGTACCCATACAACACGCCCAGTGGCGACGCATGGGTTCATGTGCTGCCATGAGAAAAAAGCCAGGAAATAGGGATTTAGATTGACTCCTTCCTCTCTTTCCTTTTCTGTCGGCGGTAAGTATTACCCCCCCGCCTACAAAACAAAGAAATCATACCAATAGTTGATTTTAATTTTTTTTAGATCTGTTTCTATTTTTCTTCCTTTCGGGTCCATTACTAGTTATTATTCTAATAGAGTGGCTGAATTGTGAGGTTTAACATGGCTTTGCAATTTACGATTGGGTCTTGGTTCAGATCTGTCATGATAGGGATCAAATTAGGGTTATAGAGAGGCTGATGTTGGAATTGTTGTGGCCCTTTATCGGTTGGGTAGAGAAGACAAATCAAATCCGAGAGTGAGAGAGAATAAGAGGTGATCTGTGGGGGGCTGGTTTAGAGAAAAAAGTCTAGTGAAAAGAGGTTATGGGTTTTTGTTAACAAGGTCGTGACCGCTGGATCGATGATTAGTGAATGGAGGGGAGACATGGTTTGCGGTACTAGGGAAATAAAGATATAGGTTTGTGTTAGTGAAGTTGGTGTGGGGAAGGTGGTTTGTTTTTCCACAAGTTGACAAATTACACCTTTAATTGAAATTAGTCCATAACCTTTTAATTTTAAATTTTAACCTCCTTAAAATTAAATTAAAAGCAAATGGATCAACATTGAATTATAACAATAACCAAGAAAGATAATTTTTTCTATGCAAAAGTTATATTTTTTTAAGTCTTATCATTTTTTAACACCAACAGTACTGAAACTATATATGGACTAATGCTTTTTTTTTTTTTATATATATATACCCTCTTGACATTAAATCCATCATTTTTCTTTAAAGTTCCTTTTATCTCGTTAGGATTGTTTCTATAGACTAGTCAGTTAGGTACTGCTCATCCAAGTACAAGAAACACAAACAATTTGATATTCAATTCCACACTAAGAATCTCACAAGGAAAATACCTTTATAATCCCGCAATAAATAAATAAAAGCACTAGGAATACAAGGATCAAGTTCATTGGTATTAAAATATGCCATATACATAAGTAAAATAATAGATATGTTAGAAAAATAAGCAATCCTAATCTCAATTCTTTTTGGCATAAAAACTAATATTTTTTTTCTATATTCTTTTCTTTTCTCATCCTTTTTTTCTTCTCTCCTCTCTCAACTGAAACTTTATTTTTCTCCACGTGGCCAAATATTTTCTCTTAGTACTCTTATATTTTTTCACTTTTCCTCACATTCTTACATGGTTATTCTAAACTTTCAGCTTTACCATTTTTTTTTCCCATTTCAATTGATCTTTATAAACATGTTTAGGTAATAATGGTACACGTGTGAAAGTATTTCCATCATTTTCAAGAAAATTTTTATTTTTCAACTCATTATTCTTGGAATTCTTATCAAATTGCCAAGGACACCTCAATAATAGATGAGTAGCATATATATGAATCACATTACACAAAACTTCATCCTTATACTTTCTAATCAAAAAATAAATCAAAACTTGTTTAGTAAATCTTACTTCACAATCATTTAATCATTGTAGTCTATAAGGTCTTTCATGCTTAATAGTGTTCAGATCTGATTTTCAAACAAGTGAAGCACAACATTAGCACAACTCTCACAATCAATAATCATATTTCATACCTTGTTATTTTTGTTGCATCTAGTATAGAAGATATTCTCACTTTATTGTTCAACGTCATCATCCTAGATCCGAACATTAAGTGGTATCCTAATCACTAAAATCTCTTTATTAAATGGTAATTCAAGATCACTATAATCCTCAAATGATAACATATAGTTTTAATTTTAGACACACCATTTTTTCGCCTAAACTATTTATCACATATGAGATTATGCAGAAAAAAAAAGTTTCAAAACACATGTCTATGAAGATGAAAAAGATGAGTACACAATTCCTCAAAATAAAATGGGATGTATTAGGCTCAATTAAATGAAACTATGAATATACATTTTCCTCCCCTTCCCATACCTTATGGTTTAAATTTTTTTTCTCCCCCTCCCCCTCTTTCTTTACCTTTAGCACCTTTGATGTGCTATATAGGTATACATACTTTACACGGTTGATCTAATTGTATTTCAATTCAAATTTGAATTAATAGCTTCCTACTAGTATATCTAACTTATTATTTCTACATGTTCTTTTTAATATTTGCGTATTAAATTCTTCCTATCTTATTAATTATTGTGTACTATTCATATGAATTTACAACAAAAATATTTCAATTGTGAAAATTCATAGATTTGTGTAATCTATTTAGTATTATTCATTGTAAAATTTATATAAGTTCATTTTTATATTTTTTTTTTGTCATGGTTATGGGGTTAATGTTACCAAGACATTATTATGTTAAAGAAACCAATAGAAACCCACTATGTATCAAGAATTGTGAAGCCAAAACATTTCTAAACAAAATAAAAATAAATATTTCATTTATAAATTATTAAATATAAAAATAAAAATAATATATGGTACGGATTAGGTTGGGTTAACTGATTCCAAGGAGTTATTGATACTTCAAATGCAAATTGATAATATAAAATCTTAATAAAATACACTTTTAAGTATTAGTCAAGTAACATATATATGAATCACATCACACAAAACTTCATACTTATACTTTCTAACCAAAAAATAAATCAAAACTTGTTTAGTAAATCTTACTTCAGAATCATTCAATCATTGTAGTCTATAAGGTCTTTCATGCTTAATAGTGTTCAAATTTGATTTTCAAATAAGTGAAGCACAACATTAGCACAACTCTCATAATCAATAACTGTATTTCATACCTTGTTACTTTTGTTGCATCTAGTATAAAAGATGTTCTCACTTTAT
This sequence comes from Populus euphratica, assembly GCF_000495115.2. NCBI lineage: Eukaryota > Viridiplantae > Streptophyta > Magnoliopsida > Malpighiales > Salicaceae > Populus > Populus euphratica. The sequence goes on along the minus strand of NW_011500045.1, from coordinate 112,072 downwards.
TGTTCCATATCATCATCCTTGATCCGAATATTAAGTGGTATCCTAATCACTAAAACCTCTTTATTAAATGATAATTCAAGATCACTATAATCCTCAAATGATGACATATAGTTTCAATTTTAGATACACCATTTTCTAGCCTAAATTATTTATCACAGATAAGATTATGCATAAGAAGGTTTCAAAACACATGTCTATTAAAATGGAAAAGATGAGTACAAAATTTCTAAAATAAAATGGGATGTATTAGGCTCAATTAAGTGAAACTATGGATGTATCTTTTCCTCTCCTTCCCAAACCTTATGGTTTAACATTATTTTCTGCCCCTCGCCCTCCCCTTCCCCCTCTACCTTCAACACCTTTGATGTGATATATCGAGTATATATACTTTACATGGTTGATCTAATTATATTTTAATTCAAATTTGAATGGCTTCCTACTAGTATGTCTTACTGATTATTTCTACATGTGCTTTTCAATATTTGCGTATTAAATTCTTCCTACCTTATTATTGTGTACTATTCATATGAATTTACTATAAAAATCTTTCAATTGTGAAAACTTATAGGTCTGTATAATCTATTTAACATTATTCATTGTAAAATTTATATAAGTTCATTTTTATATATTCTTTTTGTCATGGTTATGGGTTTAATGTGACCAAGACATTATTATGTTAAAGAAGCCCAATAGAAAGCCCACTATATATCAAGAATTGTGAAGCCAAAACACTTCTAAACAAAATAAAAATAAATATTCAATTTATAAATTAAAATATATAGATAAAAATAATATATGGTGCGGATTAGGTTGGGTTAACTGATTCATAACCCATGATATCTATTTTTCAGATTTTTTTTTATTCCTGGAAAATTCATATATGATCTTATTTTAACTTCATATATAATACAAATATTAGCTGGTTTCTTTAACACCCTTCCATGGTATATTGACAGCATGCATGCTTCCCAATCAATACAGAAGCACAACAAAGCAAATTAAATTTTATTTAGACTACTGTCTTTTCTAAAACGGTACAGCTACTTTATCCATCCTTCGGCTTCTCAAAATACCAAGAATCTCTTAAAATAAATAAATAAATAACCCAACAACTAAAGGCCTACAGTATGTGCATGCTTTTCATCTAGCAATAATTAATGTACTTTAGAAACAATATGAATAAAAAACACCCGACCAAACACAGGCAGGCCTTGGATGTGTTATGTTTGTCTTGCCTATATAGCTCTACTATCTTTACCACGTTCTTCTTGCTTATTATATTCATGCAAAATCATGTTCAATTTAATTTATTTCATTGCCGCTTCCATTCCCTCTCAACTTGTATGGTATCACATGCAGATTAGACGAGGGAGACGCTTAACAGATACCTTTATTATATATTTATTCCTTTTTTATATATAATAATTGAGGAATTTTATTGATTGATGCTAGTGCCATGAAGATAATGGCAAACTAGCCTTAAGAAAACACACAAAAAACTGTTAATGAATATTATATACACAAAAACAAACCTGAACTACAAATAATTAAAACCTAGTTATTAATAATTGAGGAATTTTGTTGATTGATGCTAGTTCCATGAAGATAATGGCAAACTAGCCTTAAAAAAACACACAAAAAACTGGTAATGAATATTATATCCACAAAAACAAACCTGAACTACAAAATAATTTAAACCTAGTTATGTGGTCATTTTAAAATACCATTTGAACCTCTAATAAAATCAATGGTATTTTCAGAAGGATTGATGCTAGTGTGTCGATGCTAGATCTATAGCCAGCAGTCCAATGTTCCCAATTACTGAAAACCGAGCAGGGTTCCACAAAGCTGGTAAGGCCATTACAAATTAACTTGATAAGTTATTAAGTAGTGTTCGAAGTTCCTTTTTCCGTTGAAGCTAGCTTGAGCACAAAAATTTGGAGTATCAGAAACATCCTTCAGTGGCTGCCTGAGAAAGGCCTGTCATTCTGGGGCGGACTCCGAAGAATAGGACGCAAAGCCTGGATATGCCGCCCAGGAGCAGGATTCTTGACGGTTTTTCCCCAAAGCTAATGCAGATATTTTTCTATCTTCCGGAAATCGGGAAGGCTGTTCAGATCCGTGCAAAAGAGGGATCGAGAGCTAGTTTACAAATAGAATACATGTCAGACTAAAAGACTGTTTAAAGAAATGAATGTTGTCCAAAAATTACAAATAATTATTATAATAAACGAGGAAACATAGTTGTTTAGTTTACAATTAAGAAAAAGTATAAAAACATGGTAAGTTTGCAAAGTAAACAAATCATGCAACTTGCATAAAACATAATAGCGTGTTTGGAATGATCTTAATTGAATTAATTTAGAAATTTTAATAAAAGAAATTCTTTTAGAATACTCTCGAGTGTTCTGATTTATAATTTCAAAGAAAAGAAATTTAATATTAAAACTAATTTTACCAAAATATTAATCTAGCCCTCTTCTTTTTTAGACCTTTAAATAAATAAAATGAAGGCAATGTAGAAAACAAAATGAATTGAATTACAAAACAAAACTGGTTCCAAACAACTTGTACGAATACAATCTTAGCATGCAAACAAAACATGTATAGAAATTATATTTAAATAAAACTAGTTTAGATTACTTGTTAAAGTTCTTAAAATATATCCAACCTAATTTTTTTTTATTAGTGATTAATTATTTGTCCTTAAGCTTTATTATTTCTCACCTAATACAAAAAAACTAACAACAAACAATCTCACATGATTTCAACAAAATTATCTTTTTTAAGTACACTCTTAGATAAAATCCAATGAATTGTACTTCATGTCTCCCTGAAAAAAAAACGAACCTAATCTTTAGATTATTAGCAAAACAAAAAAATAGAATAGAGATTAAAAATCTAGAAGAGTTAAGTTGAAAAAATAGGTAAAGAAGAGTGTTAAATTTCGATAGAATAATATGTCTAAGATTAAAAAGAAAAATAGAAACACTTTTCTATAGCTCCTTTTGATACCTAATTTTAGAAAGCAAAACTAATTAATGGAATTCCCTCCACAGCTTTGATTACCTTATATAAAATCAGAATTAAACGTGACATTTTTGGTTTTAAAGAGTTGTCAAAAGCTTCTATATATACTTATTAACCATGATTTTAAATAAAACTCTAACTCTGAAATTAGGAATGTTGCTGAACATCGTAGTGAGTAGAAAAATGTATAGACTATAGAGAAGGAATCCACCCTGAATTAAAATTCTATCATAAATGCCGGAGTAACAGGATTTGTTTCATCTATAGTAATGGCCATATATTTATCACCTTAAACAAGATAAGATCAAAACAAGAGAACGGATCCACATAGTTGACCCCAAGTTGTTTAGATTATTGAGGGAAGTTTTGTACCTTTTATGTATTTAAGTTCTTAAGTAATCGTTCTGAACTTTCTTTTAAGATGTATGACAAAGTCTGCATGTTTATTTCTACATTTTTTGTCTCTATCTTTCGTTGTCATGCTGAATCCAATGTTTAGCTAACAGTTGACCTCTATGAGATATATTTTTCGCCACGCTTCTCATTATTGGAAGAAAGTTTCAGATCGAACCAAGAGCTAGCACAGGCAATTTTCTTATCAAAAGGAGCAGTCACTCTACTTTTCATTACAATATTGAATTCTTTTCTGACCAAAGCATATGAAAATTAAAGCAGTCAATGACCTTGGCGACTAGCCTTGACATACAAGTTAAATGTTTGTTCACGTCGATAGGCAACGTGATACGGTTTAATCTCATGATATCATCGAAGTAAGGTTAAATTTTAATTTAGATATATAAAAATGTAATAGTCTAGATTTATAATTATAGTTATAATTTTTAATCTGATTATTTGATTGGGTTAAAATTTTATGTGGAGTCTCTAGACATATTGTTCTACTATAAGTTAAAATTTCAGGTCAATCGGAGTTGGGGAAAACACTAGAATATTGATAAAAAAAAGCTATACAAATTTTATTATTTACTTCCATTTAACTTATGAACTTCCTATTTGGTTGAGATTCTTTTCCTATAAGGATGTGACAGTTGGGTTTGGAAATTTTTTAATTCTACAAGAATCTTTAATAAGCTGCAATATAATTTCTAAGCGTTGCAATGATTCATTAATGTTTCAGAATCCTTTTTTTATAAGGATTCCTTATTCATTTTAGCTACGCAAAGAAAGAAGGGTTAATGGTATTTAATAACATATTAGTTATTTTTATTATTTTCTTTTTTTAATATTTAGGCTTAATTAAAACTTTACTTTGAGTTAAGATCCAAGACTTGTTTGGATCGGGTTATGGGCTTTCAATTTAGGGTTTTAAGTTAGTTTTTGAGTGGACCTCATATAAGTCCACATAAGAGGTCCATTAAGGTTAATTTGTCAAGAACTACTTAAACTCATATAAGTCATAATTTTTGTAGCTTTGATGATAATTACTTTTGAATTTTTTTAGGTTTAACATGTGAGAGTGATTCTTGTATTCTTCAGTTCTTAAACGAACTGAATTTGACTTATTGAATATTAACTGGCTTCATGATGTCATTCTACTCAATCCAATAATGTTGGTATCTTGGGGCAGGTTTTCATTATGTCACACTCCTATCAGACTTATTTTAGGTTTCCGGGATCAGATATCAATCTTGATTGTAGATTGTGTGACCATATGATTACGAGGTTCGCATCACCACGGTGATGGTCGGCATTGCAGAATTGCTTTTAGGATTGCTGCTGATAGATATCATTATTAAGAGGGTGGTGGTGCTAGTCACAATTAAGATATGAGCACAAGCATTTATATATACATATATATATATATATATTCTCGTATTAATTATAACAACCTGACATAATAAATTAGTAAGAGAAGTAGTTTGGGTCAAATAATAAGGAAGAAAGACTAGATATAGGTCAAATTTGATAAATATTTCATATTGAAATAAGTCTAGGTTTAAATAAGAGAAAAAACAATACTTAGTCATGGGTTGAATATCTAAGAGTCATAAAGTTTGGAAAGACAAACTTTGAGAAATACATGATTTAGACTTGTATAAAAAAACTTACTAAAATGCATTAGATAATGAAGATGGATAGTTTCAATCATGTATCCTTAAGGTGATTGAAGGAAGAATAACAACAATAACTCAACAAACCAACAAAAATAGTTGTTATGTAATTGAATTAAGTTTTAAGATCTTTAAAACATATTTATTAGTAGGTTTATAATCCTAGGCATGTAATTTTTAGATTGATAAATTGTAGGCAATAATTAATTAGCTTGTAATAATAGGTTTGCAATTTCCATTATAATCTAGTAGCCTTGTAGTTTTCATTACAAAAAAACTAGAAAATACCAAATATATATCAATTCACATTTTTCTATCAAGGAATTCCAGTGTGTCTTTGTAATTATTTGAAGAATCATTCAATAAATGTATATTCCTTAATCTTGAGTTGTTAAATTATCTTTTACATTTAAAGTATTTAGATTATTTGATTACTCCACAAGTTTTAATTTGTTTTCTTCATATTAAAAGACCATAAAAATTTTAACACATCATTACCATTATGGAACCATAAGTCTAAAGTTATAATCACAATGTCTGAATTTTAAATTGTTTAACATTAAATTTAACATTTAACTTTGAAATTCAAAGTCCTCAATCTTAGTTGAGGTAGGCATAAAAAACCCAAAATAATTAGCGACAATAATGAAAGTTTTAGATTTGTTTCTTTAAAACTATGGCACCAATAAGATCAAAACTACTAGAAACTTTAGAAGGAAAAAAAAGAATCGGTGGATGTCTCTGTTAAAGAATGAATTATATATGTCCTTCCAATGGCAATAATAGGAAATGAAGGAGAGGAGCACAAGTTCATAAATGTAGAGGAGAGACATGTGCGCTTTGAATAAAGTGTGTAAGAAGCTAATAAAATACTTAAAAGAAAGATATAAGCTTCTTTATGAAGAAATTGAAGAAAAACATAAACTAAAAATGAAAATGATTGATGATCATTATAATGAGATTGTAGTAAAAAATGAAAAATTATTCATGTCATCTTAGAGTCACTCATTAGAGAGAGATAAAATAGTGAAAGAAGTTTAAAACACGAAGGAAAGAAATTGCAAAACTTATAAAGGAATGATCAAGGTACTATAATATATCAATTCGAATTAGATGCCAAAATAAGACAAAAAAAATGATAAAGTGATCTCTGAATCTAATCATCATATGATAAAAAAAGTCAATAAAATTTCAAAACAAATAATAGTTGAAGTCAAGAATTATTTGGATGGAAAAAAGGGAAAGAAATCAAACTTTAGAAAAATTGATTTTAAATAAAATAAAAAAAAGTTAGGTTAGTTAAAACAATGCAACAAAAAGAACAAACCTTTATTTGAACCAAGAATGATTCTAGGAAGGCTTTAGTGATAGAGGAAGTTAGTAGTTCAAAGGCAAAATTTACTAATTATAAGAATTCACCACGAAGAAATAAGGATGAAAGAACAATCCTAAGCAACTTGGAAACAAGCAAAACCTCAAGAAGAGTTGATTTAAGATACATTATATACATAGTAAAACAAGCCTATAGGCCAAGAGGTCAACAAATCCATATATTAATATATAAAAGACCATATCCAGAATACATTGATAAAATGTCTACCATAACAATTTCAAATTCTTAGACTTCACATTGTTTAGTGGCTAGAGAATTATATATGTTATATGATATGACTAAAAAATTGATATCTTCTCCCAAATATAAGAGTGTCAAAAGTAGTAAATAACTTGGTAAGACTATGGTCGAACCATAGGGAGGTTAACTGTATAAAATATAAATAAAAAAATAGATAACAATAGAAAAGGAGTTGAAGAGAGCTTTGAGATGAAATATTAATGTAAGGATTAAATAAAGATAAAATAATTGTCAAGGTTAAAGGGTCCACTAATGATATTTCAAATAAGTATATTATAAACTCTTTTTATTATTCAACTGGAAGCCACACATAATAGATGTTCCAATCAGATTATAAATGGTTAATATGATTATATTTGTTATCTTATTTGAATAATGCTAATACTTATAAATGTTGTTAGGTATTCATTATTATAACTTACATTAACAACAAATCAAGTTTCTTTCATAACACAGGTGTTGGTTATACCATACAATTGGCTTACAAAAGTGCCAAGTATTTGTTGTACCAAGGGTTATACAATATAAATCTAAATTAACCATTTAACAAGCAAAGTATTAAAAGTGAACAAGATAACAAATACAAAATATGTTAGTATCAAACATTAAAGTCTATGTTAAATTTATACTATACTTATTCTTACACCATTAGTATAACCTTTTAACCTTGACATAATAAACTTAACTAAACATAATGAAGAGAAACATAAATAAACTAGATAAGAACATAAATAAGATATAAGTTAATTAAGTAAAGGAAAGGAAATGAAAGGTATAAATAAAAGATTAATGAAAGCAAAACTTAAGCATTATAAAAATATAAAGAAAGAGCAAGAACATGATCTTGATCTAAAAACCAAGATGCCTAAATGCATGGAAAATGCTTTATTTTATAGGCTAAAATTTAGAACTATTGATTTGATGACAAATTATTGAGTGGGTGACCATATCTTGACCTGGTAACAATCCTTATCTTCTTATCTAAACAAAACATCATTCTTAACGTCAGAATTTGAATAAGTAGTCTTTATAAAAGTTCTAGAAAATTGTGTCTGCTTACCAACAAAAAAAATCGGTGTATTTAGCCTTCTAGAACTTGAGATATGGGCTAAATATTGAATAATATCTGGTCTGCAGAACAGATTCATATTTCACTTTTGATACTAAAATTTAGACTTTCAAAAGGTAGAATTAAATGTTAGACACTTATGGATATTTTAGGTTTATGTATTAACTTTTTATCCATATAAATCAAACTAAAATCCAAAATTTATAGTTCTAGGTATGACCCTATGGCTGAACAGTGTTTCAGTTTGGACTGAACCAACATCTATTTTCTAAGCTTAGCCCAGTCTTTGTCTTCTTAAATTCAGTAGTTAAACTCATCAAATAATTTTTTCATTTATATGATAGACTTGCATTTAAGATGAACATTTACCATAAATTAAAGGTATCTTATATTTATTTGATATATTATTATAAAATATACTCTAGTTAAGGAGTTATTGATACTTCAAGTGCAAAATGATGATATTTTAATAAAAATATACTTTTAAATATTAATCATTATAGAACATATAATTATATTCATCTATAAGTGTAAAGAAACATCTGTTATGAATTTTTAAAGTTGAGATTATCCCTAAATTTTTTAATTGAGAGTGCTTTTACTTAGTACATAAATCTATTACCAAATTTAGTTCATAATTAGAATGATATGTGTTGTAATCTATTTTTGGATCTTTGCATAAAAAAAGAAAATACAAAAACCCATACATCAAAAAATATATTTTAGCATGCATTTTAGTTTTAATAACCAGTATATTAAACTCAAAAGAACTTTGGCCAAAATTTCAAAAATAACAAAAATTTTATATTGTTTGTCTTTTAGTATCCAAGGTATGACATTACACGTAATGTGTATTCTAGATATTAATTTTTTTTTTTGGACACTAGAATAGTTTAATTTTATCTCATTAAGATAAGAACCTTCTTATTGATGAAGACTTTTCTTGAATCTTAGACAAACAAGACAAACGACAAGAAACTACAACAAAATATTAGATTTTATTAGACATGAAAACAATGTAGCTTACCTTAGCTAGGACATATGTAGGGTATTAATACCTTCCATTTACACAACTAATCTCCATACCCCATTTCTGAGACTAGTTGGGGTTCCTAGTGACCAAAATACTTGGTGGCGACTCCCATTATCTTTTTCTTTGGAAACAAGAATTCCTTCTTTTATCATATTTTTACTAGATAGACCTTTATAATTTTTATGTATTAATTGAAAAGATTCATTAAAAAGAAAGAGACATAGTTTTCATAGATATGCACCTCCTTATGTTCCATCTCCTAGAAGAAATCTTGGGGAAATATTGCATGCATTCATTAAAAAGCAGAAAACTATCAACACATAAAATGCTCAAACCATGGTAAATTTGAAAGATGCTCTTGCAAAATTCACATCTGCTCTTAGTTTTCAAGAGAAAGGTAGGTAAGTTTCAATTTCAACCACAACAAAATCCTAAACAACAATACAATTCAAATGTAAGCAGCTCTGAAAGCCAATATGTAAATCAAGTCAAATCAGTCATCACTCTTTACAGTAGTAAGGTTATTGAAAAACCCATTCTTGAACTTTGTGAGAAAGATAATGAGTTAATCTATAAGGATAAGAAAGAGGTTGAATCTGAATATTGTAAAGAAAAGACTGATTTCCCGCTAGCACTTCCATTTCCTCATGTCATGACAAAGAAAAAAGTTAATCACAACTCTGAAATCTTTAAAAAATTTAAACATATAAGGATTAATATACCTCATGTCAGTTTTTCAAAGTCTCAATCTAGGTAAGTTAAAACCAAGTTTTGTAACTCTTTTACTTGCCAATAGATATGTAAAAGTGCCTAGAGAAATAGTTGAAAATGTGTTAACACAAGTTGATACATTCATTTACCCCCTGGATTTTCTTGTCTTAAATACACAACCTGTTGAAGCATGTAATTCATTTTCTGTTATTTTAGGAATGGATTGATGAAGCTATCATTTGGAAACATGATATTAAAGATGAATATTTTTAATATTTGCCAGCAATCTGGAAGTGATAATGATTTACAAGAAGTAAATCTTATTGAAGAATCAATTTATGATCAATTTGAATCTACCTTGAGTAAAACTAAGTTTGACAAATATGAAGAATTATAAACAATTTATTCTCATGAAGAAATCGAGGACAAGAAAGGCACTGAAAATGTTGATATGGATCTTTTATTAAGATTAATAATAGATTCGACAATCGATATTACACCAATCGATGATTACTTTCTTGATAAATCTTTACTTTCTCTTAGTTCAATGCCTTAGTTTGCTAATTTTATTAATTGTTTTGCAATAAGAGATTTGTCAACTCATTGAAGCACTCAAGACAAAATTTTATTAGGATGACACTTATTCAAATAGTATCCTAATCAAATATTTTGAAGATGCATTCCTGACAATGAGGTAAGTAGTGTTATTAAATTTTGTCATTCTGAGATATATAGGAATCATTTCTTATAAAAAAGATGACTATACAAATCTTATAATATAGATTCTATTAGCCCACCATGTTCAAAGCCACACATGTGTTTTATAAAACTTGTAAAAATGATCAAAAGTCAGGATTTATTTTAAAAAATAAGGAATCTTTAGATAATCTTATATTGACTATTGAGACGCACCCTAGTGAAGATGTGGATTATGCATTTCATGACTTATAACCTTATTTTCATAAAGAACATACTCAATATAGTCTCGAGAATCTAACTAAAAAGATCATGTTTGCTTGTTTTTAAGAAAATTGGATGGGAAGCCTATCCTTGACCTATAGAGAGCGTTTAAGCCATTCTTAGATATAAAACCAAGGGAAGATGTGAGCCACAATCACAACTACCTGTATATACACATGTTTTTTCAATAAAATAAAATAAATAAATAAAATAATAATATATAAATAAAAAGAGAGACAGAGAGAGAGAGAAAGATAGAAAGACATTAGTTGGCTTACATATAAGTGATATGATTGCATTTTTAATTTCTCATTTATAAAATCTTCTATTTTTTCCCTTCATTTCAACTCAAATCATACATTCAATAGATATAGAAGTATGTAGACATGGCAAGTTCCTCAAGTCACCACATAAAAAATATTTGTGGTTTTAGTGGATCCAGTCCTAGAAAAGAAAATTAGTTTTTAGAATTAGCAAATCATCTTGGTTAGGTACTAGCTCAAAGAAAAATTCATTTAGTGTATAGGGAGACAACTTTAGGTTAATGAGGAGTGTTAATAGCTGTATTTTTAGGAGATAGTCAAGTTTTGGAGGTCATTCCTGCAACTTTAACAAAAGGAGATATCATTGGAAAAACAATTAGAGAAGACCTACAGGTATCCATAATTTTTTATCGAATGAATGCTATATTTAATCATGCTGACACCTTCATTGCTTTTCTAGGTGGTTTGGACACATTGGGAAAAATCTTTTATATTTCATGTTGGGCCCAACTGCATATTCACCATAAACCCATATGTCTGTTAAATGTTAATGGTTTTTATGATAATTTGTTGTCTTTTCTTGATCATGCTATGAAATAAAATTTTTTTAACATCTTTAGTGTGATAAATCATAATCTCTGTTGTTACTGCTGAATAATTGATTGACCAACTACAATCTTTCATCCCTGTAATTGATCTCTCCATGAGTCACATAAATTGGTCAACTAAGAAAAGCCATAAAAAGTTTAAATTGGATTTGAGCCTTCGTTTGTGAAACCTTATGTCTTTTGGTTTTATTAACAGCATACCATTTTGTTTCATTTGTGAAACCTTATGTCTTTTGGTTTTATTAACAACATACTATTTTTTTTTGTTATTTCTTATATTTATTTAAATGTGTTTCAAATTTATTAGTATTTATTGTTTCAGATGATGTCTTGTATGCTCTATCTTTCTATCTTATGATATTGAAGACAATGCCTTGTTTTGGTTGGGGAAAAAAGATAGTAGTTGACCAAAAAAAAACCAACCAACCAACTAACTGCTTTTGTTTTTAATAAAACCATTTCACAAAACTGTTTTTACTAGGATGGTAGAGCAAGGGGGGATTTTATTGACTCTTGAAATGCATTTTTAGTAAACATTTTCTAATGGTTATTTGCAATATTCATAACAAGGTTTATCAGAATACTTCTTGAATATTCATATTTATAAACTCTAGTATTATCATCAATTAATTCTGCTCATATACTCATTTAACAAGTATTATTAAAACCTTCATTCTTACACACACACACTTTAACATATGATTGTGGGTTGCATATTAAATTATTAAATTATTTATGTTTTTTTTAAAGGTAACAAGTAAGGAAAAAAGACAGTATATAATTTGTAAAAAACAATGATGATAACAAGTTTGGTTTTGTAGTCTCCCTAACCTAAGCAATTAAGCCTATAGGGAGGTGTTTTAACACCTACTATCCTAAACTCAACTGATTTCGGAGCTATTGGCTCAATGCTTGTTACATGAGTTAAGGAGAAAAGCTTAAGGAAATCAAACATTGCACTATCTACGTATCAGTATTTGCAACCCGAGTTACTAAGCTTGTAGTGGTGTCTCAACACCTAATGCCTTAAGACCAACTGATTTAAGAGTCATTAGGCGAAAGCTCGTTACATGGATTAAAGATGCATTGTTATATATATATATATATATATATATATATAATAAAAAAGAAGAAATAAAAAGGTAATAATCATAACTCAAGGAAGTTAACCTTAAATATTAGAACAAAATATTTTTTCTCTTTCAATAAAAGCCCCATCATCTTTGTTTTCATACATTTAACATATAAAAATGAAAGTTTATTAATATTTTGGTAATAAGGTATTGAGCAAATATATAAATTTAATGAGAGTTTGTTTATTTGGATACATTAATGAAAGTTGAATGATGAATATCTTGCTTTGTAGAACTTGCAAATAATTTTTCTATTTTAATGCTTTGATTACTAGGGACTAGTCATAAGCTAGTTAGGGGGTGTGTTTAATACTTAAAAGTGTATTTTTATTAAGGTTTTATATCATCTTTTTCACTTGAAGTATCAATAACTCCTTAACTAAAGCATGTTTTATAATAATATGTCTAATACTATAAGATACCTTTAATTTATAGTAAATGTTCATCTTAAATGCAAGCTTATCTTATAAATAAAAGGATTGATTGATGAGTTTAACTACTGAAATTAAGAAGACAAAGAGAGAGCTAAGTTTAGAAAAAAGATGTTGGTTTACTCCAAACTAAAATATTGTTAAGTCATTGGGTTATATCTGAAGCTGTAGATCTTGGATTTTAGTTTGGTTTATATGGCTAGAAAGCTAAGATGTAGGCCTAAAATATTCATGAAAAGTCCAAGACTTAATTCTGTTGTTTGAAAGTCCAAATCTTAGCATTAAAAGATAAGTCCAAATTTGTCATACAACCTAAATACTATTCAATATTCAGCCTATATCTCAAGTTCTAGAAGTTTAAATGCATTGATTCTATTTTTTTTTTTATAGCTAAGATAATTTCCTAGAAATTTTATGAAAATCATAGGTTCAAATTCTGATATTATCAATGATGTTTTCTATAGACAAAAAGATAAGAATTGTTACCAAAGTGAAGATATGACTACCCACTCAACAATTAGTCATCAAATTAATAGTTTTAAATTTTAGCTTATAAAAGGAGGTATTTGTCATGCATTTAGATATCTTAGTTTTCAGATCAAGATCATATTAGTGCTTTCTTTTTATATGTTTGTAATGCTTAAATTTTGCTTTAACTAATTTCTTGTTTATACCTTTCATTTTCATTTCTTTACTTAGTTAACTTATATCTTATTATATTGTATCTTTTTTATTTATGTTTCTCTTTTTTGTTATGTCTAGTTAAGTTTATTATGTTAAAGTGAAAAAGTTAAACTAATGGTGTAAGAATAAATATAGTATAAACTCAACATGGACTTTAATGTTTGATACTAACATGTTTTGTATTTGTTATCTTGTTTACTTTTAATATTTTGCTTGTTAAATGGTTAATCTAGATTTATGTTGTATAACCCTTCGTTTAACAAATACTTAGCACTTTCATAGCCCAACCGTATGGTATAACCGACACTTGTGTTATGAAAGAAACTTGATTTGTTGTTAACATAAGTTATAATCATGAATACTTAACAACATTTATAAGTATTAACATTATTTGAATAAGATAACTAATATAATCATATTAACAATTTATTATCTAATTATAACTTTCTTTGTGTGTGGTTTCTAGTTAAGTAATAAAAAAGGTTATATTATACTTATTTGGAATACCATAAGTGGATCCTCTAACGTTGACAATTGTTTTTATCATTGTTTAATCTTCATATTAATCTTAGATCTTAAAGTCCTCTTTAAACCACCACCACCACCACCACCACTACCACCACTATCATTATTATTATTATTTATAATTTATACAGTTAATCTTCTTATGGTTCAATCCCGGTCTAGTTGGGTTATTTATTATTTTGGTACTCCTATACTTGAGAGAAGATATCAATCTTTTAGTCATATCATAAATCAATTTTTTCATGTCAAGAAATTTCATTGTGTGTTTCTGATCAAATGAAGAATTATCCAATGAATTTAAGTTTCTTAAACCTAAGTTGTAAAGTTATCTTTTAAATTCAAAACATTTAGATTATTTGATTTCTCTACAAGTTTCAATTTGTTTATAATATGTTATTAGAAGTTTGGAATTACAAGTCTGAACTTATAAGAAGAGTTCATTTTATTAAAATTAAATTTAATAGTTAATTTTAAAATTTAAATTCCTTTTAATTAAATCAAATAAAATACAATAATCTTGATGGTTTGATTAACACAGAAACAGAACATTTTTCAAGGGCTTACACTTTCATGCAATCACTTGTCATGCAATCATGGCATGTCAATCATTTAAGGACAAGCCTTAAGTTAGTCGATAAAGTATCATCCCATTAAGCATTGAATCTCATATGTTTTGATTTTATCAATTTTGTCCTAAACATAATTGACATTAAACAATATCACCTCTCGATTGTTGTTACTCATATTAAAAGAATATGTTCTAAATAGTGTTTATATTCAAGGTGTGAAAATAAACTCCAAATATTTTAAATAAAAAAATTTTATCATCAAATAGTAATAAATTGTCTTTAGAATGGTGGGAAAAAAATATACTATTATTTCATCCTCAAATTGTTTTTCATAGTAGATTTCCTATGTTATATTTTAATCCAAAACACTTAATGATCACATGCAAACTAAATAAAAAAAAAAGTATATTAGATAATAATATAAATTATATTTTGGAATCTCATCTAATAATTTAAATTTTTAAATTGAAATGATTTTTTAATATAGTATCAAAACCTTATTCATCAAGTGGTTATTATATAAATCTCATTATTCTTATTTATTATATAAAAATTAGGTACAAAATAGTTTGCACAAAATAGTGTTAGATAATAATATAACATAATAGTGTTAGTTTTTTTTATTTAATAACTTAAACTTTTAAATTAAAATATATAATAATGAATGGAAAGGAATGGAAGGAGGGGTGGCAAGACATTCTCTAATGTCCTGCATTTGGGTAAAACGAATAATATATATATATATATATATATATATAAGAATAGAATGCAATTGATAATTGAATAATATAGTAATGGATAAATTGAGGTTTTCCAATTATGTTATTTCTCCATATCAATTATAGCAATAGCACCGGATAGAGTTACGGCGTGCATGCATTCAAATCGAAGTTAGAACAACACCAAAACAAAGTGAATATTCCATGGACTACTATCTTTTCTGAAATGGTACAGCCACTTTATCCTTCGGCATGTGGAAACACCATGGATCTCTAAAAAATAGATACAGAAATAACTAAAGGCCAACAGTTTGTGCATGCTTTCCATCTAGCTATAATTAATATACGTCAGAAGAAATATGAGTAATAAGCACCCGATCAAACAAAGGCAGGCCTTGGATGTTTATATTTGTCTTGCTTCTATAGCTCTGCTATCTTTACCTAGTTGTTCTCGCTTATTATATTCATGTACAATCATGGTCAAGTTAATTTATTTCCATACCTAATCTCTCTCTCTCTCTCTCTCTCTACCTATATGGTATCTCATGCAAATTGTTGTATGTGGCTTTTGTCGCCTTTCAATGGTAGTTTTGAGGCAATTAAATATTGGAGGGAGATACCACTTTACTAAGTTAGGCGACTGCTAAATGAATTGCCGGCCACTTATATGCTCTTAACTTTGATTTCTCCATCTTTGTGTCCGCAACGTCTGATATGATTCTCCACTTTTTCAATATAACCCATTTTTCCACCACTCCAGAACCAACCTTCTCTCCCGAGGTTAAGGCTCTAAACAACCATGGCTAACTTGATGAAATGCCCATCTCCTCTGTTTCTCTTCATGTCCTTCGCTCTTGTACTTCCATCTTTATGTGCACCAGAGGACCAAATTACATCTTGCTTATCTACACATGACATAAACAACTTCACCACGTTGCCTAGCACAAAAAAAGATGACGACTCAAAAACATACTATAAGATCCTTGATTTCTCCATTCAAAACCTTCGCTTCACAGAACCAACAATTGCCAAGCCATTAGCCATTATCCTACCTGGGAGTTTAGATGAGTTAGTCAAGAGTGTGATGTGTTGTAGGGAAGGGTTGTTGGAAATAAGGGTAAGGTGTGGTGGGCACAGCTACGAGGGGACTTCATCAGTAGCTAATGATGGAGCTCCTTTTGTGATTATAGACATGATGAATCTGAACGAAGTTTCAGTGCATTTGGAGACAGAAACGGCATGGGTGGAAGGAGGTGCAACCCTTGGTGAGACTTACTTAGCTATTTCCGAGGCAAGCAGCATTCATGGGTTCTCAGCTGGATCATGTCCGACTGTTGGAGTTGGTGGTCATATTGGAGGAGGTGGATTTGGGCTATTGTCTAGAAAGTATGGACTTGCAGCAGATAATGTGGTTGATGCCCTTCTTATCGATGCCAATGGACGGTTGTTAGACAGAAGAGCCATGGGAGAGGATGTGTTTTGGGCTATTAGAGGTGGCGGAGGAGGTGCATGGGGCATTATTTATGCTTGGAAAATAAGGTTGCTGAAAGTGCCGGAAGTTGTTACTGGTTTTATAGTCTCTAGACCTGGCACAAAAAACCAAGTAGCCGAGTTAGTGAATGGTTGGCAAGGGGTAGCACCCAGCTTAGATGGAGATTTTTACTTGTCATGCTTTGTGGGAGCCGGTCTGCCAGGGACAAAAAATAGAGGAATATCAGCTACATTTAAAGGGTTTTATCTAGGTCCGAGAAATGAAGCTGTATCTATCCTAAATCAAGTTTTTCCTGAGCTGGGTATTGAAACAGAAGATTGCATAGAAATGACTTGGATAGAATCAATCCTATTCTTCTCTGGCTTAAGTGATGGAAGCCTAGTGTCCGACTTGAAAAATCGGTATACGAAAGAGAAGAACTACTTCAAGGCCAAATCAGACTATGTGAGGAGAAATATTTCTTTCGAGGGCATAAGAACAGCTCTAGACATACTTGAAAAGGAGCCTAAAGGGTATGTCATCTTGGACCCGTACGGAGGGATTATGCAAAATATAAGCAGCGATGCCATTGCCTTCCCTCACAGAGAGGGTAACCTTTTCACAATTCAGTACCTGGTGGAATGGAAAGAGAGAGATGACAACAAAAGCAACGACTACATTAACTGGATAAGAGAATTTTATAATGCAATGACACCCTTTGTGTCCTTCGGTCCGAGGGCTGCTTATATCAATTACATGGACTTCGACCTTGGAGTGATGGAGTTGCTTCATGACAAAACCAGTATGGTTCCAACAAGAGATGCTGTCGAGGTTGCTAGGGTTTGGGGAGAAAAGTACTTCTTGAGAAACTACGATAGGTTGGTTGCAGTCAAGACATATATTGATCCAGACAACGTTTTCAGTAATCAACAAAGCATCCCCCCTGCGGTGTCCTCGGCGGTGAGTTTCAGAGCCGATATTTAAGTACAAAACAGGCTTGTGCTCGAAACCATTAAATCTAAATCTCTTAGCCGTATTAATTAGAATATCAGACATATTGAGATACTTATTATACTCTTCTGTGTGAGTGTGCTGTATATGTAAATTTCCTTCTCTTGCTGTCATCCTTCTTGTATATATATTTTGTGCGATGTTGGTTGGAATTTGAGCACTCCGGCTTCCATGGGGCCTCGCTCTCACATATAATTACCTCTTCTCAAATTAGGAAATTAAATAAGAGCATAAAATTAATGATAAAATCATTCACACAAAAGAAGAAAAATCTCGTATGTTTATTTTTTTCTTAAGAAAAAAATACTAATCTTGTCGTATTTCTATTCAGCTTTTCATTTCTCTTTATTGCATTTGATAAAAATGTACTCATAATTATCTTCTCGCTTTATCATTTTTTCAATTAATAAAAATGTAATCATGTATCAAGAAAGACATTTGGTGTCTTGCGTGTCTTAGTTTATTATAATCTTATTTTTCTTTTGTATTTTTTTTAAATTTATTGCTTTTGTTTTTTTCATTTAGTTTAATTTTAATAATGACATTTAAACAAAAAAAAAAAAAAGAAGGAGCGAGAGCCTATTTCAAAATTAATGCCCGAATAACACATTAATGATAATAATAATAATTCCCTCTGAGTTCACGAAACCTTTTATCGAGGTATGTTTTATTTGGGATGTAAAGCACAACTTTCTCTTTACTTTTTCTTAATTCATTTGTTTCATTTGAAAACTTGGATTGGAGTGATAGATACATATATCAATAAATAATGGAATAAAGCTATTAGTTGCAATTAAGCCTTCAAGAATTGGTGGTGTACATATTAAAAGAACATGAGGTAGATTTTCTTTGTATCTTCTCATATTCTATGGGTATTAAGAAGTCCACTGTAGATGAGGTTTTGGTGATTTGAAAAGCTTTTTAATTGAGTATTAATTATTATTACACTTCTTCTAAAGACTAGAATATTGTGAGTCTAATTCACACAATGACAAACATTACTTGGATTAATAACAACAATATAATATTATGATGTCATGATAATCACAATATGAGTTCAATAACATTTCAAATCCATGTATTATGCTTTATTTTGTGAATTTTACACATGTTTCTAGATAAAGGAATTATGTAGCAGATCATTTGACCAAACAGGGAGTTACTAGGAAAGCTAATTTAGTTATATGGTTATGGTTTTATTACATATTTTATATTTAATCTTTGAGTTAATAAATACAATTGGTTGATTTTATATAGCACAAATTTTATTCATATAAAATTTATTTATTATTAATAAAGATTTTTTATCTTTATTATTTATTTATATTTTTATTAATGAATCTAAAGTTAAAATAAAGTCTATGAGATAAAAATATTCTGCAAAGAAAATTATAAAGTTGTTATAATTATGATATTCTTATTACATCAAAGCATTATTCTTAAATGCCTATGATCAATGTTTTTTTAATATTAAATATTAATTAAAGTTATTGAGAATAATACATATTATATTTTTTTCTTTTATGAAAGGAAACAACTGCTTCTATAAGCTGAGGTATAGAAAATATCTAAAAATAATAATATGGTAGATGCATGCTTGTTAGGTAACATGCACATTTAACTAATACACATGAGAAACTCATATAAAGAGATTATCTATGTTTATAAAAAGGCTAGGTGACAGTTATGTAAGTGATTCTTAAACTTGAGATCACTAAGTTATCTTATATAGGGAGTGCTATATTTTGATTCTAATTACATGTTGTTCCAATAAAGGGTAACAATTGAGCATATGTTAGGTATAATATAATATGAAGGTGTTTAAGTAATCAAAAGAGAATTCATCACCGTAAGTAAATTATTAAAAAAGTTTTATTTATTCTTAAACAGTATTGATTGTGAAATCCTTGGTTAAGATGGAATGAGATTTGAAAAGGAGTTTTAAATCTTATTTAAATAATCAATGACTATAGTATTGAGAAAAAAATGATTTCACAAAGTAGACATACTTTAGGCTATAATGTCTAAATTTAAATATTCTTGATAAAGGGATAATAACTACATTAAGAAACTGGTTACTAGAAAGTTAAGTCAAACCACTTATGACTTTTTTAATATTGAAGGGATCATAAGAGTTTACTAGATATTATACTTGATTTTCAAATATAAATCAATAAATTATTGAGTTGATAATAAATTAAATTAATTAATTAATTTAATCTTATTTTATTTAGAATTATGATTTATATTTAGACCAACTTATTTGGAAACCTAATGGGTCACACATATAAAACCCATTAGTCAAAAAATAAAATGTAATGATTAATCAAGTATAACTTAATTGTAAATAACTTTTAGAAATTGAGAGTTAGAATATGATTAATACAAGAAATTACAATTCTAAATATAGAAAAAGTCATGTAGGGACTTGATTGAATAAATTTCTAAATTATTCCAAAATGTATGCGTGTGTGTGTGTGTGTGTGAGAGAGAGAGAGAGAGAGAGAGAGAGAGAGATCATCTAATGAGAAAATTAAATAACTTTTAGAAATTGAGAGTTAGAAAGTCATTAATACAAGGGATTACAATTCTAAACATAAAAAAACTCACGTAGGGATTTGATTGAATAAATTTCTAAATTATTCCAAAATGTATGTGTGTGTGTGTGTGTGTGTGAGAGAGAGAGAGAGAGAGATCATCTAATGAGAAAATTAAATAACTTTTAGAAATTGAGAGTTAGAAAGTCATTAATACAAGGGATTACAATTCTAAACATAAAAAAGTCACGTAGGGACTTGATTGAATAAATTTTTAAATTATTCTAGTATATATATACGTGTGTGTGTGTGTGTGTGATTATTTAATGAGAAAATTAGTATTTTTTTTCTTATTTATAGAGTTTTTAGGTTTCTCTATTATTAGAATGTTATACCTCTTATTTTTAGTGCAACAGAGAGGAAAACTAAACTAGTTGCAAACACCTGCAAGACCAAAAAAAAAAAAACATAGCACTCAAAGATATAGAAATCTTTTTCTTCTAAAAGGGTTTAAAATATTTTTTATTGGTGATTCATGTAAATTAGTGTTAGAGGCCAAACACTGCAATAACTTATGATTTGTAACAATCAAGACTTGAAGCAATTATTCAAAACCAAAAACAATATCTGATCTTAAGTAATCTTTGGAAAAACCTTAAACAACTCTAGATCTATCTAAGAAAATTCTTGGGACTCAAGAGTTTTTATATCCATATGTATTTATTTTCTTGTAAAATTCTAGCCCGATCCGATATATGGTTTGAGAGATATGCATGATCTTACAAAATTGATCAACAAATATTTAAAGGCTGAATTTGGACCTGATTTGGATTGTATCAGTTGTTCTAAATGGAGCTAGTGGAGTTAATATAATTGTCTGCTCGGATATTTAATTAACTCATCATTATGAGTTGCTCTAGTGACATTAATATAATTGACTGTAAAATATTTAATTGACTAGCTATTCTACGTGGAGCTAGTGACGTTAATATAATTATCTGTTAGGATCTTTAATTAATTAGTCATCTTGAATGGAGCTAGTGGTGTTAATGTAATTGATTGCCAACTTATTTAATTGATTATTTATTCTAATTGGAGCTAGTAGCATCGATATAATTGACTACCAGAATGTGTAATTGACTACTTGTTCTAAGTGGAGTTATTTTCTTTGTGACATAGACTTATTTTGAGAAAATCATATATATAAAAACTATGGAACTACCTCTTAGAGTTCTTTTGACACTAAAAGTAGTTAACTTGGATATATGTAGAGAAAGTTATACCTGATTTACAAAGAATTTTTTTTTTCTAGACTTTTGGTAAGGAAATTTCCTTCCTTACAATACAAAATTTAATTTCCCTCTCTTTTTGTTCCAAAACATGTACACAAGTCAATCAGATCTCTTCAAAGTAGATTTTCACATTTAGTTGTCTTCCTCATTGTCTTAATTCTCAATCCAATTAGGGATTTTATATAGCTAGAATTCCAAGAATGAATACTGAAATTTGACTTCAAAGCCCATGATTTTATGAATCTATTTCTTTTAAAATATAAATTAAAATAAATACTATATAAAATGGAGATAATCTATTTCTTTTGGAATGTAACTATCCTATGATTTGAGAACCCTTCTAAAATCTTCTCAAATCAATTCCCACTGTATGTATAGATTTTGTAGTCATCCACTTAATGAGTGGCCACTAACTTTCTTTACCAGAAGTGACAAATCCTATCTTAGATATTCATAAATCTTCACATGGCTTTGTTGTATCCCATCTCTAATATAAGATAATTATAAGAAAACTTAATTAATGATTCAATGATACAGAATAAATATATTTATAAAAAAATTATAAGTTTTAATGGCAAGGAAATAATATCTATAGCCATTGATATTCCTCACATATTTGCTGTTTTTTTTTTAGATATATTTGACACTTTCAAACTCTACTCATTCTATGTAATAGGGTAAAACTTTAGAGAATTAAGTAAATATGAGATCAAATAACAGTATTTATAGCACAAGCTTTCATCAAGCTTTAATGATTATATATTTTATATATTTAGTATATCACAAGTGAATCACTTTAAGAATTTATAAATATAAATGTTATTTTTTTTAAAATAAAATACTTTAAAAGTTTATAAATACGATAATTACAACCTTTCAAATAAATCATTTTAATAGTTTATAAATGTAATGAAAAGTTATAAAGTTCTTTATAAGGAGTCTATAGAAAACAGTCAACCAGAAGAAGTTACACTCATGAGATTTCCATAGATAGAAGGTAAATACCAGATTGGTTCTCATCCAACTTAACCATGTCCAATGAACTCGTTCTCTAACAAGCAAGACACATATTTATTTTTGATAAGAACAAAATTCTAGGGAGAATCAAAGCGCAAGTGTCTTGTTTCTTTGAAGAATCATCAACTCGAGGAGACGTTTGGCCTTTCTCACCGTTCTTGTCGTAGAAGGAACGACGTGATCCATGTCGGCTGTCGCATGAGAAAGTTTAGTCAACCACGCATCAAATTGTGGACTAAAAGAAGAGCCGTAGTTAATTTTTCATGAGTTTTGAGCTATATTCTCAGCCATAGTTTTTGTAGGGTCGACACATATGAAAGATGAACTTCAGGCCATGGCGATCCCTTTCTGGATGTACTAGCCAAGATTTCGAAATCAACAATACAGGAGTGAGCAAGACAACTAAGCAATACCCTGCTTGCAAGAATTTGTGAAGCCAATCGCTAGCAACGAAGCTCTCTTAATGATAATCCGACCCTCGTTGGACACCGACTTGACAGAGTCTTACCGCAACCTCTGCTGGTGGGGCTTTCGATGATTACTACTGTCAAAAAGCTTGTCTCACACTCGCACGGCAAATTAGACACCTTCATTGTTTTCAATCCCTTTCTTTTGTAGCGCGATGAAGAGAGCATCCCAGCATACCGCTAGGCTGCTAGGTTTTGGGCTTCGTTCATCGGCTGATGCCGTTCGCCCTCAATTACAAGCGACTCCAAATCCAATTTCACATCCAAATTAATGCTGTTCTTGATAATAAGGTTTTCAATCAAAATCGTTAACATGATGTATCATTGGCGGCATTAAAATTTTCCAAAAGGCCCTCATTATTTATAATAAAAGTTGGACAGCATAAAGGAATATATGGACCCCTGCTCTTGATTATCTTGAAGAGTAGTTTCCCAGCAAAATGGCGGATTAGCGTTTGTTTCTTCGGTCTGTCGCTACACGATGTCGGGCGACAACTCCACTCTTTTTTTTTAAAAAAAAATAATTTAGTTTTTATTTGATTGGAGGAAATAAAAATTTTATTGGAGTCGCCATCTAGTAATTTGAGAGAACTAGAAATCCAAAATTAGACACTAGTCCCAGAGATTCGGATATTGGGTTAGTTATGATTAAGGGAAGGTAGACACCACCCTTAAAACATCCTTTCAGAGAAAGGTTACCTTTACTTGTGTGTGTTTTTTTATTTGATTCAAATGCTATTATATTTTGAGATTATTTGTAAATTTTTTAACATGGTTAACGTCGGTCCCTAAAAATAGGAGACACGTTAAAAATGACATCAATCCCTAAAATTAGGAGACTTTGTCTAAAATATCGACGCTTATCCCTAAAAAGGAGAGTTACGTCTGATTTACCAAAATAAATAATAATGGACATAATCCATATTTGGTATTTAAATTTTTGACATCGGTCCTTTTCTGTAAATAAAAGAGACGCGTCGACAAATAATATTTATTTTATAAAATAAAAATTATTTTGATATCATTGACAAATAGATATATCAATTCTTGAAAATTGGGTTTTTGACCCATGAACAGTGGATATGATAAAATGGGTGTTGAACCCGCGTCGTTATTTATTTTGGTTTATTTTTGTTTTTTTTTCACGTGCAAAAATTTACAAGTATTTATATATAAAAATATCAAAAAATACCATAAAATATCATAGAAAATTACCTAAGTACCCTTGTATAGGAAAAAGACTGAAATACCCTCGGATTTATAAAAAATTTACGAAAGTGACTGTTGACGGCGGCGAATTTTTTCGGTGAGATTCCGACCAAATGATGGTTGATTCTAGTAGATCTGAGGACGAGGATTCTGATGGTGGTGGTCTCGTTGGCCGTTGATGGCTGAGGAGGGAGAATCGACGACTTGAAGGTCGATTGGCCGATGACGGTCGCGACCTTTTTCCAGCCAAAATCGCCGGTGAAAAAGTGTAACACGGCTGGGGTTTTGCTTCAAAAGAGGCGATTCACGTTTCTGTGGTGGTTTCGCGGCTTGAAACGGCTGGAAATGGCAGATCGGCGGAGAGAGAGAGAATCGCCGGCGAGAGGAGAGAGAAGCTCTGGTATCTACTGCGGTGCAGACGACTGTATAGTGCACTCGTGCGTCTGAAGCCTATGAACCGTTAGATCTCGGATGAACAGATCGTGCAGCTGTGATTGGTTTGATCTTCAAGTTGATCAGATGGTCAGGATTGACTAGGCTACGATCTGGTGTTTCGCGGTGTACCAAGCACTCGGTACACCTGCTGACGTGGCGCAACAGGATCAAAGAGCAGATTATTTTAAAGGCTGAGATTGATTTGGGTTTTAATCTGGTGTGGTACAGCCTATTGTATCCTAAGAAATTAAAGGCTCAGATTTAAACACTATTAGATCTAACGGTTGAGATATTTTTGGTATTTTTCAATTTGTTTTAAAAAAAATTTAATATCTTACTAGGGTGTAGAAAAAGTATAAAAAAAAAGGAATAGTAACAAATATTAACACAAATAGTAATGCTCGAATTCAGAATTCAAATTCAGAATGATTTTTTTATCTTTTTCTCCCCTTGTGTCTTGCTTTCATTGGCTATTTATAGCCAATGAAAGGGGACAGCAAATCACGAGTCTCTGTAAATGTAATCACGGGATTCTAAATATAATCACTAGACATTATTTTTTTTGTTTTATTATATATTATAATAATATTTATTTACAGGGGTAAAATTAAAAATTCAAACCAGTATTATAAAAAGCTTTTCATCCACTAAAAATCAATTTAAATTACAAAAAAATATCTTTATACGGGTATCAACTCGGTGGACCGGGTTTTTTTTACCAAAAATACCAGTTTTGACCAAAAATAGCCTGAAACTCATTTCTTTTATCGCAGTCGACATGGTGGGACCCGTATGAACCAGGTGGACTCGGTTTTGACCGAAAATGACAGTTTTGACCCGAAACAGCCCGAAACTCATTTTTCATCGCGGTCGACATGGTGGGACCTGTATTGACCCGGTGGATTCAGTTTTGACCGAAAATGACGGTTTTGACCCGAAACTCATTTTTCATCCCGGTCGACATGGTGGGACCCGTATTGACATGGTGGACTCGGTTTTGACCGAAAATGACGGTTTTGACCCGAACAGCCCGAAACTCATTTTTCATCGCGGTCGACATGGTGGGACCCGTATTAACCCGGTGGACTCGGTTTTGACAGAAAATGATGGTTTTAACCCGAAACGGCCCGAAACTCATTTTTCATCCCGGTCGACATCGTTTAACCCGTATTGACCTGGTGGACTCGATTTTGGTAGAAAGATGCGGTTGACTCGAGAAAATATATTTTAAACTCTTTTTTTTCTTTTTTTTTCTTTTTTTTTTATATTTATTATATTTTTTGTCATGAATAATAAGATAAAATAACATTCAAAAAATTTTAGTGAATCCAAAATTGGGTTACAACAGTTGTCCCCTTTTTACAATGCTTACGATGCAAAGACATTGAAAAAAAGTCATTAAAGTGATTTCAACAATGGTTTTCTGAAATACATGAAAGTGATTTCAGATTGATTTTATGAAATACATGAAAGTGATTTCAACAATGGTTTTCTGAAATACATGAAAGTGATTTCAGATTGATTTTATGAAATACATGAAAGTGATTTCACTATGATTTTGCGAAATACATGAAAGTGATTTCAACAATGGTTTTCTGAAATACATGAAAGTGATTTCAGATTGATTTTATGAAATACATGAAAGTGATTTCAACAATGGTTTTCTGAAATACATGAAAGTGATTTCAGATTGATTTTATGAAATACCTGAAAGTGATTTCACTATGATTTTCAAGGTTAATGAAAACTTCTAAAGGAAGTCATATTTGTACGGCTCAGATCTGATTTGTAAAAAAATCAATCACAAAGATGATGAAAGCTTCTCACGAAAGTCTTATATCTACGGTTGAGATCTGATTTGTAAATCGATCTCAGAGATGATGAAAACTTCTCATGAAAGTCTTATATCTACGGTTGAGATCTGATTTGCAATCGATTTAAGAGATAATGAAAGCTTCTCATGAAAGTCTTATATCTACGGTTGAGATCTGATTTGTAAATCGATCTCAGAGATGATGAAAGCTTCTCACAAAAGTCTTATATCTACGGTTGAGATTTGATCGTCTGTTCAGAATAATAGTAGGAGTAGAATCCTTATAAATTATGCCATATTTGGTGACAAACATCATCAACTTCTTGTATTTCAATCCTTTCAAAGTTCTCAACTCTTGAAGCTTTAATCATGTCTTCCTCTTCTTCCAATGCTAACCCAAATCTTATTCCTGTAGTAGAGCCTATAGTTTGGCGTACTACTTTTGAAGTGAATGGTCGTCCAGTTACAATAGAAGATACTGTAATGGACAATGAAGATACTATTGTAGCTGTGGCTAGAGACATGGTCCTTCCCCGTGATGAAACCATGCTGGCAGCTAGGAGCGATATTGAAGCAGTGAATCAGTCACTTGCTCTCAGTATTAGAGCTACTTCATCTTTGGTGAACGTTGCAGAGTGTCTTCATGCTAGAAGACTTGAGCTGAATACTCAGGTTCTTGATCTCCATCATCTGATTGAGAATTTAAGGAATAGACTCCGTGATGAAAGACGTCACATAAATAACTTGGAGAGGAGGAACTAAGAGCTGAATACACGTGTCGACTTTTGGAAGGACTATGTTAACACACGACACCTCGAGTTTGAGGAAGAGATGGAGAATATGCGTAAACAATTTGAAGAACTTCGAGGCCTGATTAATGATCAAGATGACAATATCCCTGATCGTCCTCGCACTGTTTAATGTTTGTACTTTTAAACCTTTTATCATGAATAAAAAATCCATCTTTCTTGTCTTCATTTATGAATTTTGCTTTCATGAAATTGCCATATTTGATGTGATTAGAAGAACTTCATTTCATCTGAATCTCGTTGGATCCCATTGGGAATTTTGTTTCAGGAAATATCTACAAGAAAAATATGCAATGCTTATGGAGTTAGATGATATGCAATGCATCTTACCTTTTTGAAATATAGATCCCCCATTCATCTTGTTTGAGGATCTTGAATTTTAGTAAGCTCTTTTGATTCACATGTCTTTCAAATCTACTCAAGCTCACCCATGTTGTTTAGTTCTCCAAGATAAACTTTGTTTGAGTTTCCCAATAGTCACTGCCTCTTTTTCCATTGGTTACTTTGGTGAGAGCATTAGCTTCTCTCTGGCCTGACATTGTGTTATTGGTAACATTCCCATTATTAAGGATTCTTTAACCAATTCACATGATCAATCCCATTATATGAGGATTATCCCGCTTCACCTAGGATTTTCATATCTGAAGCTGTATCAGTTATCATATTGTCTAACTGATCATATTATAAGAGGCAACAATCTCATTTCATAGATACTGCATAATCATGCTATTTCAATCCCATACTGGAAGAAGTCTATAGTTTTATCATGTGTATCTCCCACTAGGGAAGCAAATTTCTTTGTGCCATTAGGAATCTAGTGACGACTTCTCTACCCTTGGAAGAATTAACTGCCTCTTTTCATTTCCTCTTTTGCTCTTGTTGTTGTTAGAATCTTTGATTTTCAAACACTGCCTCTTGGTGTGTCATATATTCATTTTTTTTTACAAAGAAAACCTTTTTTTCAAATATGATTTTTCAAAAGAACTCTTTTGTTTTTGAAAATTGAAACTCTCAATATCAGTTTACAACAATGTTCAAATAACTCTAGGGATTTGATGAAATCTCTTAGTAAAAGTAATCTCAGATGAAGGTAAGTGATGAGATGACCTTCTGCTTTGGTTTTCAAAGTGTTCAAGCGATTGCTTAAATGTATTTTGAGAGAAAAGGAACAATTGCCTTTTATTTTTAGAAACACTCCTTTTAACAGCATGAATAATAATGAGTAATTATTTGCTACGTCATGACTCTTTATGAAAAAGTCTCTTATATTTTGAAAACGTTGTTTATTGATCCAAGTTGCTTTCTTGATTAGAGAGGACTTTAAAGGCACGTAATGTATTTATGGCTCAAAGCTGTAAAAGAAAGAGGATTTCATAAGCTCAAAAAACATGTTTAAGGGTTTAAAAACTATAGATCACTGTTATCTTAACAACAAAATGATACTAAATATTCCAAATTAGGAATTTCTTTTTCTTTTCTTTGTTAGGAATTCTCTCAATTATTTAGAATTTGTTTTGTTGAATTCCTTATTGTCAGACTTCATAAGCTCACATGTCTTTAAGATGATTTCCATGATCATTTCTTTCTCTTTACCCCCAGTATAGGGTGTGATCTTAGTTGAGGTTTTTATGAAAGAAAAAGCTTTAAATAGACTCGGCTCAAATTAGGACTGCAAAGGATAATTTTAAAGAAAGTGAAAGGAATATCAAAGATGGTCTTTCCTCATTTCAAGTAAGATCAGTTAAAACCAATAAACTTTGTCCACATCCAGTGTTATGCTTTGGATTTATAAGATACCATGTTTTGCGAGTCCATGATAAGCTAATAGCTACCAACCATTATGCATGCTAATAAAATGTAAGTCCAAGACAGAATTTGAGTGATAGTTGTTCCAATTGCATATTTTTGACTTGTATGGTCATCTCTTTCAAAGGAATTGCTTTGA
Organism: Populus euphratica; assembly: GCF_000495115.2. Lineage (NCBI taxonomy): Eukaryota > Viridiplantae > Streptophyta > Magnoliopsida > Malpighiales > Salicaceae > Populus > Populus euphratica. Next base: position 82,629 of record NW_011500045.1, on the reverse strand, counting down.
ACATTATCCTAAACAAATCATTGATTTATTTTATTAAAATCATAAACAAAATCAATTCTTTTAAAACCTCATTTAAGAAGAATGGGTTCTCTTGTAAAAAAGTTTGAAAGATCAAATTGTTGAGCCATTGAGATCATGTATGGGCTTTTTGGTGAGGTATATGCAAAGAGAATTTCCTGACCAAAACTTCATTTAATTGATTTTGATTGGATGAAACACATCATACATAATACTTTTTCACAGAATCAGAGTTCACAGGCCTAGGTAAATCATCTCCACCCATCCTAGTTAACAATAGAGCCCCTCCGGAGAATGCTTTCTTCACTACATATGGGCCTTCCACTTGCTTCATTCTTCACTTGGTAGCGGTAAGATTTTTTTGAGTACAAGATCTCCTTCTTTGAATTCTCTTGGTCGGACTTTCCGGTCATATGCTTTGGCCATCCTTCTTTGGTATAGCTGGTGATGACAAATTGCAGCCAACCTTTTCTCACTTATCATGTTTAGCTGCTCATATCTCACTTTAGCCCATTCAACTTCTTCTAGTTCAAATTCTATTAGTACTCTCAAAGATGGAATTTCTACTTCCAAAGGCATCATCGCCTCCATCCCAAATACTAGTGAGTAAGGTGTAGCTCCAGTAGATGTTCTTACTGCTATGCGATATGCATGTAGAGCAAAGGGAAGCATTTCATGCCAATCCTTGTAAGTGACTACCATCTTCTGGATAATCTTCTTGATATTTTTGTTTGCAGCTTCAACAACACCATTCATCTTTGGTTTGTAGGGAGATGAGTGTTGTAACCCATTTTTGGGTCCCCGCGTAAAATATATATATATATATAGAAAAATAAGAAAATTAAAAATAATTAAAAAATAATAATAACTAATTTAAAAATAATAACAGTAAAAAAAGAGATGTCAGAATGCTCAGAAAATGGTGAAAAATTAGTTGAGGAGGTTTACAATTACAAAGATTAAAATTTGGCAGTATTTTGTTAACTAATGAGAACCTTGTTGACAAAGAAAATTCAATTTTAGAAAGAAAAATCCAAAATAAGATGTTTATGGATTTAATTAAATTTTAATAAAAGGTTTAATTAAATTTATAGAGGTTTTGATTGCAAGAAAATTTGATTTTTGAGTTAATTTGGCCTTTTATTAGCAGAAATTAAAGTTATGGGGTCAAAATATAATTTTTGAGAGTTAATTTGGTCAAATCAGGGGCTTAATTGCATAAATATTGAAGTTTGATGGCCAATTAGGGACTTAATTGAAGAAATCCTAAACTAAGGACCAAATTGTAAAACACGCCCAAATTGAAGGCCTGATTTTGAATCTGACGCGTTTTGGCGCCAATTCTCATTTAAATGAAACGACGCGTTTTGGGAAAAACGACGTCGTTTCATGCACTATTCATAAAAAAAAAAACAGAATAGAAAACTCAAAACGGTGCCGTTTTGAACAGCACCATCATCTTCTTCCCCTAGACACGCAGAGAATAGGGGAAGAAAATGTGTTTTTCTCCTCTGTTTTCACCTATCTTTTTACCAACAATTCACCTTCAAAAAGACGCCAACACAACCCACTTTCCATGTGCTCGAAGAACGGTGGAGGAGTAGCAGCACAGTGGCCAGTCCAGCCACGTCCCCTCCCCTGTTTTTTGGCCTATAAAAGCAGGGGAGGCAGCAAGTCATAAAAAAAAACACACACGAAGAGAGGGAGAAAAAGAAAGAGAGAAGGAAACCAAACACGAGAGAGAGGAGAAGAGAACAGAGAGAGCAAAAAAAAGAGAGAGTGAAGAAGCAGAAAACTGTGAAAAACCGAGGAGAGAAGAAAAACACAACAAAACACCGGCCACCATGTCTCCGCCGCCAGCAACACAGCCCCGACGTCAATCCCAGGGAATCTCTGGCTGCCCTGTTTCTTTATTCTTTCAGTCTGCATTAACATGCAGAACGTGAATTAATTCACGTTCTGCAGCAAATGAAAGGGGGGGTACATTAGTTAGTGGATACAAAAGTATTCTACACTACCACAAAGCACCTTCAAATGGAAAGCACCATGGATGAATAACACAGGTCTGCACAATGAGTTGTGGGAACAAGGTATGGGTTCCCCTGATTGGTGTTACTGGATACATTAGTTATGCCCCAGCACTAGTAACAAGACAGTTGGGTGGAATGCAATATACACCAAGAACTTTGGGTTTAACTTATTTCTTTGGATTATTCAAACATCAGCCATACCTCAAAGAAATGGAACTCATTTGACAAGACTGGGAAAGGCCTGTACTGGTGAAAAAGGAAGAAGGCAGCATGTTTGAATCATCTGTCAGCCAAAATTATGCAGTTTGGAGAAATGGAAAGCTTTCTGGGGTCATTGAGTCTTCAAAACTTGAACATCCTCAGTCCGCAATAGAGCAACCAAAAAGAAAAAGGATTGATCATGAGGAAGAACTAAGAAGAAAGTTAGAGAGATGCAACACAAACCTCGGCAAAAGCAAAAGGCAAACACAAATCCTGGAAAAACAATTAGAAGAAGAAAATACAATGAGGAATTGTTTGAACCAACAATTAGAAGAGAAAGAGGAGCAATTAACATCTTGCAAACAATGGTAGAGAAGAGAAGAGATAGCTGAAGCACTAGCTAAATAGATCCAGGATGAGTTGAAGGATCTCAAAACTGAAAATGATAAACTGGTTCATAAACATAGGCTCACAGAAAAAGTGTTGGCCAAAATCAAGAAATCAGCGCAAGACAAGATAAATACAGAAATCAGGTGCGTTTTGGCGCCAATTCTCATTTAAATGAAACGACGCGTTTTGGGAAAAACGACGTCGTTTCATGCACTATTCATAAAAAAAAACAGAAAACTCAAAACGGTGCTGTTTTGAACAGCACCATCATCTTCTTCCCCTAGACACGTAGAGAATAGGGGAAGAAAATGTGTTTTTCTCCTCTGTTTTCACTGATCTTTTTACCGATAATTCACCTTTAAAAAGACGCTGACACAACCCACTTTCCACGTGCTCAAAGAACGGTGGAGGAGCAACAGCACAATGGCCGCCCCAGCCACGTCCCCTCCCCTGTTTTTTTGCCTATAAAAGTAAGGGAGCCAGCAAGTCATAAAAAAAACACACACGAAGAGAGGGAGAAAAAGAACGAGAGAAGGAAACCAAACACGAGAGAGAGGAGAAGAGAAAAGAGAGAGAAGAAGAAGCAAAAAACTGTGAAAAACCGAGGAGAGAGAGAGAAGAAAAACACAGCAAAACGCCGGCCACCGTGTCTCCGCCGCCAGCAGTACCGCCCCGACATCAATCCCAGGTAATCTCCGGCTTCCCTGTCTCTTTATTCTTTTGGTCTGCATTAGCATGCAGAACGTGAATTAATTCACGTTCTGCAGCAAATGAAAGAGGGGGGGTTGTTTGTACAGTAACCAGCCCATTTGGTTTTGGGCCGAGTCCGGCTCATTTTTAAAAAAATTAATTTTTTTATATTTTTATTTTTTTATTATTTATGCCTTTTTGCTTAGTATTGGTCTATATTTTATGTCATAAAAAAAAATTCCAATATGTTATTAAAAATACCCGGGTTTTTTGTATCAACTAAAAAAAAATTTAAAATCAACAAAAAAAACATTTTTGTGCATACAGCCAAGTGTCTCAAAGCTACAAAAAAAAAATCATATTGTATTTTTCATACATCAAAAACAATATTTTAGCATGCATTTTGGCTTTAATAACCAGTTTATTAAAGTCAAGAGAACATTGGCCAAAATATCAAAAACAACAAGAAAACTTTTTTTGTTTTGTTTAGTATCAGGGATTATGAGGTTATACGTATCACGCATTATTGATATTAAAAGGTTATTTGGTTTTAGTAACGACATAGAACAACTAAGTTTTACCCGATAAGATAAAGATCTCCTTACAAAGGAGGACTTTTATAAGATAAAGATCTCCTTACAAAGGAGGACTTTTCTTAAACCTTAGATACACATATAATTAGATACCACAACATGATTTCATATTTTATCAGACAAAACAATGCAGCCTACCTTAGTTAGGGTGTAGTTGGGGTGCTAATACCTTCCCTTTACGCAACTAGTCTCCGTACCCGATCTCTAACACCAGTTAGGGTTCCTAGTTACCAGAATACTAGGTGGCGACTCCTATTCAATGTTTTCACTGATAAGAGACAAGAATTATTCAATTTTTCACTGATAAGAG
>NW_011500045.1:59929-78352 GCF_000495115.2 Populus euphratica | reverse complement strand
ACAAGAATTCCTTGTCTCTTCATATCTTGCTAGAAATACACCACATTATCATCGTTAGCATGGATGGTGGATGATCGTCGCGACGCCGCACACGTGCGACAGAATGGCAACTCCACTAGGGACCCTTCTTGTGGACTAAGCATGGGTTTTTGTTTGATAATTGCGTTGTCTTATTTGTGTGTTATCTGTTAATATGTATTTATTGTCTTACATACTTTCATGCTTTCATTTTTGTACATATATGTTCATGACATCACATGCTTTAATTTTGTGATAATACACAAACAAACTTCTAAGTTAAGTGGGGAATTAGAGATATGTCCTATGACTATTGGTCGGGTTCAGATGCGTGAAACACCCAATTCATATCTGAGTGCCTGCTTGGTAATGACGGGCATATGTGCTTTAGCTGTTCTTTGCAACGCCCCCATACTGCCTTTACGAAGGCCGTCACTGGGCAGATATGAGACCCTTTTAAGACTAGATAGAGGAAGCCTACCTTGTGTTGCACATACTAATTAGAACTCGACTTTAGGATATATATTACTTTGCTGTCATTTACATGTAATCATGTAAAAATATCATCACTGCAGGTTGAACTGAAATCATGACTGAGTATCAATCTTTTCACAAGTTTGGGTAAGAATCTGAGCTAACTCAGGTAGTTGAAGGAAAATGTCCAAGAATCAACAACAGTAAATTACTCGAGATTACCAAGATAAATCACACAATCAATGACTTGGAGAAGTTGTTGTCCATTATGGGATATGTTGATGATACTCTTTTTGAAAGGCGATATGGGAGAATTGCGCAACTATAGAGGTTACCCCTACAAACAGCAGCAATCAAAGCCCTAGTCACCTTTTGGGATCCTAGTTATCGATGTTTCACTTTTGGAAACATAGATATGACACCTACCTTAGAGGAATATGAGAGGATCCTAGATTTTCAAAATAACAGCCACAACATTTACCTCAGATGAAATTTTGAAGGCACAGTTGTAGAGGTGGTAAAGTTATTAGGCTTGGGACAAATCAGTCAATGCAGAATAGCTAATGGGGGTTTCAAATGGAAAGTCATTGAAGCCAGAATGAAGAAGAATGCCAAGGATGACAGATTGGGAGATGAACGATACCGATTGGTGGCTTTCACCATATTTGGCCTTGTATTGTTTCCATCTGAAATTGGGGTCATCAGTTTGGAAGCCGCAAGTGTTTTCTTAGAATACGAGCATGACCAGATCAATCCTGCTTCAACAATTTTGGCTGAAACCATGTTGTCACTCAACCATTGCAGAATGAATGGAAAGGGAGCAATGAGGTGTTGCGTCCCTATGTTATATTTATGGATTATCAGTCATATTGAGACACCAAAGGACATCTTCAATAACTTCTGGTGGTTTGACCTTCGACCACTGAAAGTTACAATAGAGGAGACTTGGAGACATTGGGATGAGAAAGTATGGATACAGAAGTATTCTACACTACCACAAAGCAACTTCAAATGGAAAGCACCATGGATGAATAACACAGTCTGCACAATGAGTTGTGGGAGCAAGGTATGGGAGTCTGCACAATGAGTTGTGGGAGCAAGGTATGGGTTCCCCTGATTGGTGTTACTGGATACATTAGTTATGCCCCAACACTAGTAACAAGACAGTTGGGTGGAATGCAATATACACCAAGAACTTTGGGTTTAACTGATTTCTTTGGTTTATTCAAACATCAACCATACCTCAAAGAAATGGAACTCATTTGACAAGACTGGGAAAGGCCTGTACTGGTGAAAAAGGAAGAAGACAGCATGTTTGAATCATCTATTAGCCAAAATTATGCAGTTTGGAGAAATGGAAAGCTTTCTGGGGTCATTGAGTCTTCAAAACTTGAACATCCTGAGTCCGCAATAGAGCAACCAAAAAGAAAAAGGATTGATCATGAGGAAGAACTAAGAAGATAGTTAGAGAGATGCAGCACAAACCTCGGCAAAAGCAAAAGGCAAACACAAATCCTGGAAAAACAATTAGAAGAAGAAAATACAATAAGAAATTGTTTGAACCAACAATTAGAAGAGAAAGAGGAGCAATTAACATCTTGCAAACAATGGCAGAGAAGAGAAGAGATAGCTGAAGCACTAGCTAAACAGATCCAGGATGAGTTGAAGGATCTTAGAACTGAAAATGATAAATTGGTTCATAAACATAGGCTCACAGAAAAAGAGTTGGCCAAAATCAAGAAATCAGTGCAAGACAAGATAAATACAGATAAAGAGATATTGGCTTTTGTAAAGAGAGAAATGAGCAGTTTCATAGGAAAGATGGAAATTGAGAAAGAAAAGACTAGACAAGCCCACCTTGATATAGAAGAAGAGAGAAATATGCGTGCCCAATATATGGTACAGTTGGAAGAGGAGAGAAGTATGAGAAAGGCTGTTGAGGCTGATATGAGAGATTACCAATAAAGGGTCGAGTATTCAAAAGAATAGAAAATGATTCTACAATCCAAGTTCAAAAGAACAAATAATGATTCTACAATCCAAGCTGGAGATGCAAGAAGTGGGGTTGAGAAGTCATTATGGTGTGATAGAAGAAGAGTTACATGAGCTGAAGCAAGAGTACCAGGAATGTCAAAACTATATTAACAGCTTTGCAGTTCAAATGAACTCCAAAAATGCCGAGCTAGACATTGAAAGAGAAGAATTACAAAGAGCTAAGGCTACATTATCGTTGTTAGAAACAATGGTCCGAACATTGGAAAGAAGCAATGAAGTCTTGGGAGCCAACAACGAAGTGAGCATCACAAATAACACTTTCTTGCATGACCAAATAAGACATATGGCGAAATAGGTTGAGCAAGTGGCCGGCTATGCCCAGAGAATGCAACAACAGGCAACCCAAGTTGGAAATAATGCTACAAAGTATCGAGAATACTTGGGGGCTCTCACTTCCTTTATTAATGACTTAGCCAATAAGGGAAATGCCTTTTAGAGTAACAATGTATTCAGGCTATTGCTATTTTGTAAACTTTTAACCACCTTCGGTTAGTTATAAAAAGGCCATATTTCTTTCCAAATTGAGTTTTGGGTAGTTAAATCTGATAAAAAACTTGGCAAACACTCTTTACAACAATCAGTTTGGCTCAGAGATCTTGCTTAAAGGATTATGAAAGTCATGAATCAGTTTATTAAAATATACGTATCACATATGCATCTTATTTTGCATCATATGTCTGTTTATAATATGTCATTTGCATACTCCAGTGAAACATAGGTCCCCCACCTAAGGTCCATTACACCAGAAACAGAGCAAGAATGGAATACAAAGAAAGGGCTCTTCTAGAATCCCGCTACCAGAGCGAGCTAGAATTAGTGAAAAATGAAGTGTCACAGATGACTAATCTACTTAAATAGTTGTTAAAAGCAAAAAGTGGGGAGGGAACATCTGCTCAACCAGCTACAAGTTTGCCTGCAGCATCTCCAATTATGGGGGTAGAGTCAATAGCGGACAACATTCTACGCCAACCATCCCTATCCGGTTAGCTCACATGCCACCTATTGGAGATTTAACACCGAATAGGCCTTCTGAAAATAGGTCTGGCAGTTTCATCAGCCAAGATAAGATATTTGCATTAGAAGAACGATTGAGAGCTGTAGAAGGAAATGATTGGTTCGACCCAATGTGAGCAGCTGAGGTGTGTTTGGTACCAAACATCATGGTACTAAAAGATTTCAGGGTCCCAAAATTCACCAAATATGCAGGCTTAAAGTGCCCAAACATGCACCTTCGATCTTACTACAATAAGATGGCGGAAGTAATCCATGATGATAAAATGTTTATCTATTTTTTTCAATATAATCTGTCAGGCTCTACTTTAAACTGGTATATGCAGTTGGAAACAAGTAAAATCAAGAAATGGAAAGATTTGGTAGAGGCATTTCTTAAATAGTATAAATTCAACCTGGAAATAGCTCTAGACCGAACAAGCTTGATGTCCATGGAAAAGAAAAGTATAGCTTCAAGCCGAACAAGCCTGATGTCTATGGAAAAGAAAAGTCAGGAGTCAGTTAGGGTGTATGCACAAAGATGGAGGGATGAGGCGACACATGTCCAACCCCCTTTAATCGAGACCGAGATGGTGACTTTATTCGCTAATACCTTTAAAGCACCTTACTATGAGCATTTAATGGGCAGCTCCTCTCAGCATTTTTATGACGTTGTACGCATAGCAGAGAGGATAGAGCAAGGTATTAAAGCCAGGCGCATACTGGAGCCTCTAGAGAAAAAAGGTTATTTAGGAAGAAGAAGAGAAGGGGATGTTAACAACTTAGAAGGAGGTTATAAAGGCAAGAGAGTAAGTTACCCTAAACTTAGAAGGAGGTTATAAAGGCAAGAGAGTAAATTACCCTAACCCACAAATACCTACCCCGCAATTCACCAACATAAACTTTACCAAGCCCTTGCACCCAAAATTCAACCAACCAAATCAATCACCCACCAAACAACCAAAACAATTATCAAAGGCCATATACCAAATATACTCTGAGCAAATTACCTCCATTATCAATGCCTTTAAAAGATTTATACGCTAAATTGCTAAGCATTGGGCAAATAACTCCAATCCTTCAACCACCCTTTCCTATATGCTACAAGCCAGAACTAGCTTGTGAATACCATGCCGGTAATCCTAGGCACGCAATTGAAACTTGCTATACTTTTAAAAGGAAGTTGTTAGAACTCATCAAAATGGGATGGGTATCTTTTGAAGACGCGCCCAACATCAATTCAAATCCATTGCCTAAACATGCTCCTGGTAATTTGGGAGTGGGCATGAAAGAGGTTGCCAATGAAAAACAAGTATTGAAGGTGTTTATGAAAAGGATGTACGACATGTTGTTACAATCAGGGTTACTAAACAAACATTGCATGTTTTACAATCAGGGTTACTAAACAAACATTGCATGTTAGTTGGGAGGTGATAACTATTGTGAGTTCCACAGGATGGAGGGACATCATATTGAGGATTATATCAAGTTTCGCCATAAGATTGAAAAGATGCTAATCATGGGAGAATTAAGACTTGAAACCACGGGGGGCAACCAAGAGGTGAGTATGATAGAAGGCCAAGATAAATTGTCAAAGGTGTGTAGAGTTCAAACTATAGCTAATGGGTTACCAAAACTGATCCTGATTAAACCTTCATTTACACCAAAAGATCACAATGCAATGCCGTATAGCTATGGTTATGCCTCGAACACTCAAGCCCCCATCCCTTTATTTCATAATGAGATCAGTGGGCTAACACGGAGTGGCTGTTGTTTTACGCTCGAGGAGTTAAAGAAAGCCAAAGGCAAGGAAGTGGTGGATCTTCACAAAGAAACAAAGGTAAATAAGCCAGTAATGGAAGAGGAGTCAAATGAATTTTTGAAGTTGATAAAGCACAGTGAGTATTGTATAGTAGATCAACTCAAAAAGACTCCAGCTAGGATATCTCTCATGTCCTTGATACTAAGCTCAGAGCCACATCGAAATGCCTTACAAAAGGTACTGAATGAGGTGTATGTACCCTAGGACATTGAACATAAAACCATGGATCACTTGGTAGGGAGGATCCACGCTTCTAATTACCTATACTTCACGGCTGATGAATTAGATGCTGAAGGAACGGGACATAACAAACCTTTGTATATCACCATAAAATGCAAAGACTGCCTTATTGGAAAAGTACTCGTCGATAACGGCTCAGCTCTTAATGTATTGCCGAAACATATGCTGAAAGAAATGCCAATCGACGAATCTCATATGAAGCCTAGTACCATGATAGCAAGAGTATATGATGGTTCGCCTAGATAGATCATTGGGACTTTGGAGGTAGAGCTGTATGTGGGACCACAAATGTTCTTAGTAGCACTCCAAGTGATGAATATCCACCCATCCTATAGCATATTGCTGGGAAGACCTTGGATCCATGCAATTGGGGCGGTAACTTCATCATTACACCAGTGTTTGAAATATATCATGAACGGGATGTTAGTAACCGTTAAAGTAGAGGAAACAATCTCCATGATAAAGAATCTCGTTATACCTTTCTTTGAGGCAGAAGATTACGCGGGTGAGAATCTCCATGCCTTTGAGATTGTAAACACTAAGTGGGTACCTGAAAGCACAATGTTAAGAAAGTCGAGGATTTCAAAAGCAGCAAGGATGGCAGCTAAATGCTTTTTCGAACATGGAATCCCATTCCAATATGACCCTATCACTAAAAAACCAAAAAGGATTAAGCCAATCAAGATAAGATGTGTTGACCAAAGATTTGGGTTAGGATATAAGCCTAAGAAGGAGGACCATCGTTGGGCTGCCAATAGACGAAGAGAACGAAGAATGGCTAGAATTGAAGGAAGGGAGCTTAAAAAAGAAAAACTAGAAATCCCTCCCCTGATGGTGTCTTTCCCAAAGGCAGCATATATGATGTAACCAGATAACAGAGCAGAAGACATTGTTCAAAGGGTGGTAACTATGAGCATCAACATCATGGAGGAAGACAAGGCGAAAGGAAGTAACACGACAACAGTAGTGGAAAGGGAAGATGAAGTGCTACCACAATTGACTTTTCATATTCTAGAAGAACTCCCTACCAAGACTTTTGTGCGAAGGCTGGCTGAAGGTGAAAAGTTTCAAAACTAGGTGACCCAAGAAGCCCTAGTAGTGTTTAAAATGTAAACCTCCTTTATTTGCCTTCATATGCTTCTATCGTTGTTTTCTTTTGTCTTTCTGGTTGATAATCAAGGCTCATGATATTAGCTAGATTTTGTCTTTGTCATTGAGCCTACTTTCCTAAGCAATAAGATAACTTTTTTCTATACATTCATTTGTTTTTATGCTTGCCTTTACATTAAACATTTTCCGCTTTTAGGAACCCTGAAAGCGAATCTTCCCCGACATCACATACATTTAACATCAAGAATGAATGGCCAAACTTTAACAAACATGTGACAATGATGGAAGAAGAAGAATGGGATGAAAGCAATATCAGAGAATTCACAAAGCTAGTAGAGCAACATGAAAAAGCCTGGGAACTTGCTGCTGAAGACCTCAAAACTATAAATGTGGGTAGTGATCAAGCTAAAAAAGAATTGAAATAGGGACATTGACCACGCCTAAGCAAATGGCGAAGTTAATAGCTCTATTACATGAGTATGCAGATGTTTTTGCTTGGTCTTACGAGGATATGCCTGGGTTGAACACAAACATCGTGGTACACAAGATCCCATTAGAGGAAGGTTGTAAACCAATCAAATAGAAGTTGAGGAGAGCACATCCGGATACATGGATTAAAGTGAAAGAGGAACTCGAGAAACAATGGAATGCTGGATTCCTAGAAGTTGTTAAATACCCACAATGGGTATCCAACATTGTTGTTGTACCTAAGAAGGAAGGGAAGATTAGAATTTGCGTGGATTTCAGGAATTTGAACAAAGCTAGCCCTAAAGATGATTTCCCACGGCCCCACATAGACATTTTAGTTGACAATGTTGCTCGTAGTTCCACATATTCCTTTATGGATGGTTTCTTAGGATACAATTAGATAAAGATGGCTTCAGAAGACAAGTAAAAAACGACTTTTGTTATCCCTCGGGGAACTTACTGTTATAAGCTTATGCCGTTCGGATTAAAGAACGCAGGAGCCACTTATCAAAGAGCCATGATAACTCTATTCCATGATATGATACACAAGGAAATTGAGGTGTATGTAGATGATATGATTGCAAAGTCAAAAGAGGGAGAAGATCATGTCAAGGTGTTGTGAAAGTTATTCGAGAGATTGAGAAAGTATGAACTAAGGCTCAACCCTGCAAAATGTTCAATTGGGGTTAAGTCCGGCAAGCTGTTAGGATTTGTAGTAAGTGGCAAAGGCATATAGGTGGATCCTGACAAAGCAAAAGCCATCCAATCCATGCCAACCCCAAAGTCAGAGAAAGAAGTGAGAGGATTCTTGGGGAGGTTAAACTATATTGCCAGATTTATAGCTCAACTAACTACCACATGTGAACCTATCTTTCGATTGCTCAGGAAAAAGAATCTGGGAACTTGGAATGAACAGTGTGAGGAGATATTCAATAAAATCAAGCATTATTTGCAAAGTTCGCCATTGCTTGTTCCTCCTGTGTTAGGAAGGCCTTTAATTTTGTATCTGACGGTAACGGAGACAGCTATGGGATGTGTACTGGGTCAGCATGATGAAACAGGGAGGAAAGAAAGGGTTATCTATTACCTAAGTAAGAAGTTCACTGAATGTGAGTCTAGATACACAGTAATAGAGAAACTGTGTTGTGCATTAGGATGGGCGGCAAAAAGATTACGACATTATATGTTGTATCATACCACTTGGTTGATTTCAAAAGTGGATCCATTGAGATACATACGTAACAAGCCCTATCTCTCCAACCGAATTGAAAGGTGGCAGGTTTTGTTGTCAGAGTATGACATAGTATACATGACACAGAAAGTTGTAAAGGGGAGCGTGATTGCCAACCATTTAGCTGATAATGCTATTGAAGATTACGAACCGCTGGATTTTGATTTTCCAGATGAAAATTTATTGGCAATAGAGGAAGAAGAGGAAAAGATAGATTGGTGGACTATGTTTTTTGACGGAGTAGTGAATGTATATGGTAACAGGGCCGACGCAGTGATAATTTCGCCTGATCAGAAGCTGTATCCAGTTTCAGTTAAATTACATTTTCAATGCACCAACAATATAGCTGAATATGAAGCTTGTATACTCGGTTTAGAAGCTGCATTAGAGATGAAGATTAGAAAGGTGGATGTATATGGTGACTCAATGTTGATTATTTGTCAAGTGAAAGGAGAATGGCAAACCAAGGAAGAAAAGCTGAGGCCTTACTAGGAATACTTGTCCACACTAGTAGAGGACTTTGAAGAGATAAAGTTCACTCACTTGGGAAGAGAGGGGAACCATTTTGCGGATGCTTTAGCTACATTAGCTGCTATGGCTACAATTGATCTCGGGTATAGGGTGCAACTAGTACACATTAATATCAGAAATAACCCAGCTTATTGTTACTCAATTGAAGGAGAGATAGATGGGAAGCCTTGGTATTACGATATCAAGAACTTTGTTCAGATGCAGGAATATCCAGAAGGAGCTTCGAAGGTGGATAAGAAGACCTTAAGGCGATTGACCATGGGCTTTTATCTCGACGGAGAGATTTTGTACAAAAGATCATTCGATGGAACATTACTAAGGTGTTTGAATGCAACAGATGCTAGAACGGCTTTGCGAGAGGTCCATGAAGGGATTTGCTCAACACATGCTAGCGGACTTATGATGGCAAGAAAAATACAAAGGGCTGGTTATTTCTGGATGACATTAGAGAAAGACTGCATTGACTATGTCAGAACATGTCACAAGTGTCAAGTGCATAGTGATAAAGTCAATGCACCTCCAACCCCTTTGTTCAATCTGGTATCTCCTTGGCCATTTGCAATGTGGGGAATTGATGTGATTGGGCCTATTAACCCAAAGGCTAGCAATGGGTATAGATTCATCCTTGTAGCCATTTATTATTTCACGAAATGGGTAGAAGCCTATTCATACGCTCATGTAACTCAGAAATTGGTAAAGAGGTTCTTAGAGAAAGACTTGATTTGTCGTTATGAGCTGCCAGAAAAGATAGTGACTGGTAATGCACAAAATTTCAACGACAAAATGATAGTGGAGCTTTGTACTAAATGGAAGATCAAACATTCAAATTCCTCACCATATAGGCCAAAAATGAATGGGGCCGTGGAAGCAGCCAATAAGAACATCAAGAAAATCATTCAAAAAATGGTAGTCACCTATAAAGATTGGCATGAGATGTTGCCATTTGCTCTCCATGCATATCGCATTGCAATAAGAACCTCGATCGGAGCCACGCTATATTCGTTGGTATATGGAATAGAGGCAGTAATGCCGTTGGAAGTCGAAATCTCATCATTAAAGGTGTTGATGAATTCAGAGTTAGAAGAGGCTGAATGGACCAAAGTCAGATATGAACAGTTAAACTTGATCAGTGAAAAAAGGATAGCCGCCATCTATCATCATCAACTTTACCAGAAAAGAATGACTAAGGCATATGACAAGAAGGTTAGACCTCGTGTGTTTCAAGAAGGAGATCTAGTGCTCAAGAAACTTTTGTCTCTACCAAGAGAAGACCACAACAAATGGGCTCCAAATTATGAAGGTCTTTATATAGTAAAGAAAGCTTTCTCAGGCGGAGCTCTGAAATTATCTAGCATGGATGGAGAAGATCTAACTAGACCTGTGAATTCTGACTCTGTAAAGAGATATTATGTCTAAATGTGTTCAATTTTCTCCTGAAATAAATACAATAAAGTTTGGCCATGCATTCTTTGTGTAAAGAACCCTGTCATTGCCTTGATCTCACGACACTTATGTCATTTATCTGGAAAGAACTGATTTTGTGCATGATTACAAGAAATGCATCATAAAGCACTCAAAGATGAAATTTAAGCATTTCCCAGAAAAAGAGGTGACCAAACCAAAATAAACCCCAAGACTAACCCTGAGATAAAACCTTGTCTCTACTAGCATTTTTGAATTTGCATAGATAAATGGTTAGTTAACCATCTTTGTGATCACATATATTTTCCTAGGATAAGAACAAGGTTTATCAATCCTAACAACATGCGTTTTGAAATGAGGAAAGGCTATCTTTGTCATCCATTCACTTTTCTAATAAATTCATCCTTTGTAGTTCCCATTTGAGCTGAATCACGTTTCTTTCTTATAATAGCCCTGGCTAGGATCACACCCCACACTGGGGGCAAACGAGAGATATTGAGAAGACCCTAATAGAATCAATAGAAAAGGGAAGGTTAAGAAAAAGTCCAACAATGATTGAAAAGAAAAACAAAAGAGAAAATGTGGAACTACGAGCAGTATTGTCAACTAAAATGTCTATGTGGGGCAGTGGGAAATCATCTCTTTATCTCGGTGTTTTTGGTGTTCATTTGAACTGCAAAGCTATTAATATAGTCTTGACATTCCTGGTACTCTTGCTTCAGCTCATGTAACTCTTCTTCTATCACACCATAATGACTTCTCAACCCCACTTCTTGCATCTCCAGCTTGGATTGTAGAATCATTATCTGTTCTTTTGAATACTCGGCCCTTTGCTGGTAATCTCTCATATCAGCCTCAGCAGCCTTTCTCATAGAGAGATATCCACCATAATTTTAATCTTTGTAATTGTAAACCTCCTCAACAGAATTCCTTTGGCTCTGAGCTACGTATCAAGGACGTGAGAGATATCCTTGCTGGAGTCTTTTTGAGTTGATCTACTATACAATACTCACTGTGCTTTATCAACTTCAACAATTCATTTGCCTCATCTTCCGTTACTGGCTTATTTACCTTTGTTTCTTTGTCAAGATCCACCACTTCCTTGCCTTTGGCTTTCTTTAACTCCTCCGGCGTAAAACAACAGCCACTCCGTGTTAGCCCACTGATCTTAGTATGAAATAAAGGGATGGGGGCTTGACTGTTCGAGGCATAACCATAGCTATATGGCATTGCATTGTGATCTTTTGGTGTAAATGAAGGTTTAGTCAGGATCAGTTTTGGTAACCTATTAGCTGTAGTTTGAACTCTACACACCTTTGACAATTTATCTTGGCCTTCCATCATACTCACCTCTTGGTTGCCCCCCGTGGTTTCAAGTCTTAATTCTCCCATGATTAGCATCTTTTCAATCTTATGGCGAAACTTGATACAATCCTCAATATGATGTCCCTCCATCCTGTGGAACTCACAATAGTTATCACCTCCCAACTGACATGGAATGTTCATGTTTAGTAACCCTGATTGTAACAACATGTCGTACAGCCTTTTCATAGACACCTTCAATACTTGTTTTTGATTGGCAACCTCTATCATGCCCACTCCCGAATTACCAGGAGCATGTTTAGGCAATGGATTTGAATTGATGTTGGGCGCGTCTTCGAAAGATACCCACCCCATTTTTATGAGTTCTAACAACTTCCTTTTAAAAGCATAGCAAGTTTCAATTGCATGCCCAGGATTACCGGCATAGTATTCATAAGCTAGTTCTAGCTTGTACCATATAGGAAAGGGTGGTTGAATTGGTGGTAGAAGGATTGGAGTTATTTGCCAAATGCTTAGCAATTTAGCGTATAAATCTTTTAAAGGCATTGGTAATGGAGGTAATTGCTCAGAAGTATATTTGGTATATGGCCTTTGATAATTGTTTTGGTTGTTTGGTGGGTTATTGATTTGGTTGGTTGAATTTTAGGTTGTTTGGTGGGTGATTGCTTTGGTTGGTCGAATTTAGGTGCAAGGGCTTGGTAAAGTTTATGTTGGTGAATTGCGGGGTAGGTATTTGTGGGTTAGGGTAACTTACTCTCTTGCCATTTGTGGGTTAGGGTAATTTACTCTCTTGCCTTTATAACCTCCTTCTAAGTTGTTAACATCCCCTTCTCTTCTTCTTCCTAAATAACCGTTTTTCTCTAGAGGCTCCGTTATGCGCGTGGCTTTAATACCTTGCTCTATCCTCTCTGATATGCGTACAGCGTCATAAAAATGCTGAGAGGAGCTGCCTATTAAATGCTCATAGTAAGGTGCTTTAAAGGTATTAAATGCTCATAGTAAGGTGCTTTAAAGGTATTAACGAATAAAGTCACCATCTCGGTCTCGATTAAAGGGGGTTGGACATGTGTCGCCTCATCCCTCCATCTTTGTGCATACACCCTAACTGACTCCTGGCTTTTCTTTTCCATGGACATCAAGCTTGTTCGGTCTGGAGCTATTTCCAGGTTGAATTTATACTGTTTGAGAAATGCCTCTACCAAATCTTTCCATTTCTTGATTTTACTTGTTTCCAACCGCATATACCAGTTTAAAGTAAAGCCTGACAGACTATCTTGAAAAAAATAGATAAGCATTTTATCATCATGGATTACTTCCACCATCTTATTGCAGTAAGATCGAAGGTGCGTGTTTGGGCACTCTAAGCCTGTATATTTGGTGAATTCTGGGACCCTGAAATCTTTTGGTATCACGATGTTTGGTACCAAACACACCTCAGCTGCTCGCATTGGGTCGAACCAATCATTTCCTTCTATAGCTCTCAATCGTTCTTCTAATGCAGATATCTTATCTTGGCTGATGAAACTGTTAGACCTATTTTCAGAAGGCCTATTCGGTGTTAAATCTTCGATAGGTGGCATGTGAGCTAACCGGATAGGGATGGTTGGCGCAGAATGTTGTTCCGCTACTAACTCTACCCCTATAATTGGAGATGCTGTAGGCAAACTTGTAGTTGGCTGAGCAGATATTCCCTCCCCACTTTTCACTAATTCTAGCTCGCTCTGGTAGCAGGATTCTAGAAGAGCCCTTTCTTTGTGTTCCATTCTTGCTTTGTTTCTGGTGTAATGGACCTTGGGTGGGGGACCTATGTTTCACTGGAGTATGCAAATGACATATTATAAACAGATATATGATGCATAATAAGATGCATATGTGATGCGTATATTTTGATGAACTGATTCATGACTTTCGTAATCCTTTAAGCAAGATCTCTAAGCCAAACTGATTGCTGTAAAGAGTGTTTGCCAAGTTCTTTATCAGATTTAACTACCCAAAACTCAATTTGGAAAGAAAGATGGCCTTTTTATAACTAACCGAAGGTGATTAAAAGTTTACAAAATAGCAATAGCTTAAATACATTGTTACTCTAAAAGGCATTTCCCTTATTGGCTAAGTCATTAATAAAGGAAGTGAGAGACCCCAAGTATTCTCGATACTTTGTAGCATTATTTCCAACTTGGGTTGCCTATTGTTGCATCCTCTGGGCATAGCGGGCCACTTGCTCGACCTATTTCGCCATATGTCTTATTTGGTCATGCAAGAAAGTGTTATTTGTGATGCTCACTTCGTTGTTGGCTCCCAAGACTTCATTGCTTCTTTCCAATGTTCGGACTATTGTTTCTAACAATGATAATGTAGTCTTAGCTCTTTGTAATTCTTCTCTTTCAATGTCTAGCTCGGTGTTTTTGGAGTTCATTTGAACTGCAAAGCTGTTAATATAGTCTTGACATTCCTGGTACTCTTGCTTCAACTCATATAACTCTTCTTCTATCACACCATAATGACTTCTCAACCCCACTTCTTGCATCTCTAGCTTGGATTGTAGTATCATTATCTGTTCTTTTGAATACTCAGCCCTTTGCTGGTAATCTCTCATATCAGCCTCAGCAGCCTTTCTCATACTTCTCTCCTCTTCCAATTGTACCATATATTGGGCACGCATATTTCTCTCTTCTTCTATATCAAGGTGGGCTTGTCTGGTCTTTTCTTTCTCAATTTCCATCTTTCCTATGAAATTGCTCCTTTCTCTCTTTACAGAAGCCAATATCTCTTTATCTGTATTTATCTTGTCTTGCGCTGATTTCTTGATTTTGGCTAACTCTTTTTCTGTGAGCCTATGTTTATGAACTAGTTTATCATTTTCAGTTTTGAGATCCTTCAACTCATCCTGGATTTGTTTAGCTACTTCAGCTATCTCTTCTCTTCTCTGCCATTGTTTGCAAGATGTTAATTGCTCCTCTTTCTCTTCTAATTGTTGGTTCAAACAATTTCTTATTGTATTTTCTTCTTCTAATTGTTTTTCCAGGATTTGTGTTTGCCTTTTGCTTTTGCCGAGGTTTGTGCTGCATCTCTCTAACTGTCTTCTTAGTTCTTCCTCATGATTAATCCTTTTTCTTTTTGGTTGCTCTATTACGGACTCAAGATGTTCAAGTTTTGAAGACTCAATGACCCCAGAAAGCTTTCCATTTCTCCAAACTGCATAATTCTGGCTGACAGATGATTCAAACATGCTGTCTTCTTCCTTTTTCACCAGTACAGACCTTTCCCAGTCTTATCGAATGAGTTCCATTTCTTTGAGGTGTGGCTGATGTTTGAATAAACCAAAGAAATCAGTTAAACCCAAAGTTCTTGGTGTATATTGCATTCCACCCAACTGTCTTGTTACTAGTGTTGGGGCATAACTAATGTATCCAGTAACACCAATCAGGGGAACCCATACCTTGCTCCCACAACTCATTGTGCAGACTGTGTTATTTATCCATGGTGTTTCCCATTTGAAGTTGCTTTGTGGTAGTGCAGTAATCAGCCCCCCCTTTTATTTGCTGCAGAACGTGAATTAATTCACGTTCTGCATGTTAATGTAGACTGAAAGAATAAAGAAACAGGGTAGCCGAAGATTACCTGGGATTGACGTCGGGGCGGTGCTGCTGGCGGTGGAGATATGGTGGCCGGCGTTTTGCTGTGTTTTTCTTCTCTCTCTCTCCTCGATTTTTCATAGTTTTCTGCTTCTTCTCTTTTTTTTTTTCTCTCTCTATTCTCTTCTCATCTCTCTCGTGTTTGGTTTCCTTCTCTCTTTCTTTTTCTCCCTCTCTTCGTGTGTGTTTTTTTTTATGACTTGTTGCCTCCCCTGCTTGTATAGGCAAAAAAACAGGGGAGGGGACGTGGCTGGGCCGACCACTATGCTGCTACTCCTTCACCATTCTTCGAGCACGTGGAAAATGGGTTGTGTCGGCATCTTTTTGAAGGTGAATTGTCAGTAAAAAGATAGGTGAAAAGAGAGGAGAAAAACACATTTTCTTCCCCTATTCTCTGCGTGTCTAGGGGAAGAAGATGATGGTGCTGTTCAAAACAACATCGTTTTGAGTTTTCTGTTCTGTTTTTTTTTTATGAATAGTGCATGAAACGACGTCGTTTTTCCCAAAACACGTCGTTTTATTTAAATGAGAATTGGCGCCAAAACACGTCAGATTCAAAATCAGGCCTTCAATTTGGGCATGTTTCACAATTTGGTCCTTGGTTTTGGATTTCTTCAATTAAGTCCCTAATTGGCCATCAAATTTCAATATTTATGCAATTAAGCCCCTGATTTGACCAAATTAACTCTCAAAAATTATATTTTGACCCCATAACTTTAATTTCTGCTAATAAAAGCCCAAATTAACTCAAAAATCAAATTTTCTTGCAATCAAAACCTCCATAAATTCAATTAAACCTTTTATTAAAATTTAATTAAATCCATAAACATCTTATTTTGGATTTTTCTTTCTAAAATTGAATTTTCTTTGTCAACAGGGTTCTCATTAGTTAACAAAATACTGCCAAATTTTAATCTTTGTAATTGTAAACCTCCTCAACTAATTTTTCACCATTTTCTGAGCATTCTGACATCCCTTTTTTTACTGTTATTATTTTTAAATTAGTTATTATTATTTTTTAATTTTATTATTTTTCTATATATATATATATATATTTTACGCGGGGATCCAAAAATGGGTTACAATAGATGCCCCCTCTTTACAAGACTTACGGAGCAAATACTTTGCATAGTAAGTTTTGTAAAGAAAAACAAAATTTGGTCTTCCAAAACTAATCTTCCTAAAGCTTGGTTAACTTAAAAACCCCCTTCTACGATTCCTTTGTATCACAGCTAATATAATGTTTGGTTGGAATAAACTGAGATGCCTTTCGCCAATCCCTTTTAACCAGAACCAATATCCTATGGGTGGTTAGGATAAAATGAGATTCCTTTCGCCAATCCCCTTTAACCATAACCAATATCCTCTGTGTGGTTAGGATAAACTAAGATTCCTTTCGCCAATCCCCTTTAACCAGAATCAATATCCTCTGTGTGGTTAGGATAAACTGAGATTCCTTTCGCCAATCCCCTTTAACCAGAACCAATATCCTCTATGTGGTTTGTAACACCACAGTTTAAGAAAGACCAATCTTGTAACTTGCTCCCTTCCTTTCTCTGGTCAAAACTAAACTCTTTGTTACTCTTCCCTCAATGATTCCTTCTTTATCCACAAACTCGCTGGATTTTAACTTATCAAACAAGTCACCAACAGAATGCAATATTTAAAAGTGGAATGATGATGCATGCATTCTTACCTATCTTGAAACATAGATCCCCAAGGTTTCATAAAACCTTTCCCTCGGTATGAGCTTATCTCGTATGTTTGTAGTCAGTTGTTGGCATATATTTGTTGCATTGTTCTATTTCAAATGAAGAAATCTCCACTTTTCCATTGAGTCCACCTTGTTTATCATGCTCCTGCCAATGCTTTTATTCGTCTTTCTCCACATCAGCATGAAGGGCTTTTTAGGTTTTTTTGTTTTTTTTTTGGTATTTTGTTTTTCAGCAGTAAAGAAAATGACCGGTTTTCTAGAAGAAATCTTTAACAACAACTAGAGCTTGAAATTGTGCATGCCTACTAGAACGTTTAACATGCATACTAAAGACTGGTTTAAGCAGTTCCCATTATAGGTTTTCTTAGGTTTTGGAATGCAATTGTCTTTAAGTCAAACTCTTTTTCTTTCTTTCTTTCTTTCTTTCTTTTTTATCCAAAGGTGACCTTCTGTTTAATCTTTTCCAAAGGCTTCAAGCAAAGACTTGAAAAGGCTGTATATATATAAAAAGAATTGTCCCATACTAGCATTTTTCAAACACGGATAATAGTAGATTACCACGCCTTTATCAGGTCCTATGGATTATGAGACCAAAGTTTATCAAACCAAGTTACATACGCTTGATTAGAAAGGGCTTCTAAAAGCTTGTACAGTAACCAGCCCATTTGGTTTTGGGCCGGGTCCGGCCCAACCCACTAATCTGGGCCGAGTCCGACCCATTTTTTAAAAAAATAATTTTTTTATATTTTTTATATTTTTCTTTTTTTTTTATTATTTATGCCTTTTTGCTTAGTATTGGTCTATATTTTATGTCATAAAAAAAATTCCAATATGTTATTAAAAATACCCGGGTTTTTTTTATCAACTAAAAAAAAAAATTAAATCAACAAAAAAAAATATTTTTGTGCATACGGCCAAGTGTCTCAAAGCTACAAAAATAAAAAAAAATCATATTGCATTTTTCATACATCAAAAACAATATTTTAGCATGCATTTTGGCTTTAATAACCAGTTTATTAAAGTCAAGAGAACATTGGCCAAAATATCAAAAACAACAAGCAATTTTTTTTTTGTTTTGTTTAGTATCAGGGATTATGAGGTTATACGTAACACGTATTCTTGATATTAAAAGGTTATTTGGTTTTAGTAACGACATAGAACAACTAGGTTTTACCCGATAAGATAAAGATCTCCTTACAAAGGAGGACTTTTCTTAAACCTTAGATACACATATAATTAGATACCACAACATGATTTCATATTTTATCAAACAAAACAATGCAACTTCCCTTTACGCAACCAATCTCCGTACCCGATCTCTGAGACCAGTTAGGGTTCCTAGTTACCAGAATACTAGGTGGCGACTCTCATTCAAATTTTCCACTGATAA
>NW_011500045.1:50156-59919 GCF_000495115.2 Populus euphratica | reverse complement strand
ATTCAATTTTTCACTGATAAGAGCCAGAATACTAGGTGGCGACTCCCATTCAATTTTTCACTGATAAGAGACAAGAATTCCTTGTCTCTTCATATCTTGCTAGAAATACACCACATTATCATCGTTAACATGGATGGTGGATGATCGTCGCGACGCCGCACACATGCGACAATGAGTTTGAATGTTTAATTTTCCACTTCACGCATAATTCTGTGACCATTTTTCCATTAAGATTTTGGGCATTGTCGGTCATTATCTTATTAGGTGAACCATACCGGCAGATCAACTCTTTTTTAATGAAACACTTGACCACCTTTTGAGTTACATGGGCATAAGAGCTAGCCTCCACCCACCTTATAAAGTAATCAATTGCTACTAAGATAATTTGATGCTTATTACTGGCCTTTGGGTTGATTGACCCAATCACATCTATTCCCCACATTGCAAATGGCCATGGTGATGTCATATTAAATAGAGGAGCTGAAGGTGCATTTATCTTATCACTATACACTTGACTTTTATGACATTTCCTGACATAATTGTTGATATGGTATCAGTTTTTCTTCCTTAGTCTGCCATTCGCCGTTGATGGCTGATGAGGGAGAATCGTCCACTTGAAGCTCGGTTAGCCGATGATTGTCACAACCTTTTTCCAGCCAGATTCTTTAGTTAAAACGTGTAAAACAGCCGGGGTTTTGCTTTAGAGGAGGCGATGCACCTTTCTGTGGTGGTTTGGCCGCTTAAAATGGCTGGAAATGGAAGATCGAAGGAGAGAGAGAATCGTCGGTGAAAGGGGAAAGAGACTCTGAGCTTTGCTACAATGTGAAAGCGCTTATGGTGCATCGGTGCATCTAAAGTCTGGGAGCCGTTGGATCGTGGATGAACAGATTGTGTGACTGTGATTGGCTTGATCTGCAAGTTGATCGGACAGTCTAGATGGGTTTGGGTTTTAATCCGGCATGGTAAAGCCTATTGTATACTAAAAAATCAAAGGCTCAGATTTAAATACTATTAGATCTAATAGTTAGGATATTTTTAATATTTTTCAAATTGTCTTTTAAATACTAAAAAATCAATATCTTACTCGCGTGAAGATCGTCCTATCAACTTGCAGATCAAGCCAATCACAGCTGCACGATCTGTTCATCCGCGATCTAACGGCTCCCAGGCTTTAGACACACTAGTGCACCATACACGCGTTCACACCGTAGCAAAGCTTAGAGTCTCTCTCCTCTCGTCGATGATTCTTTCTCTCTCCTTCGATCTTCCATTTCCGGCCATTTTAAGTAGCCAAACCACCACAGAAAGGTGCATCGCCTCCTCTAAAGTAAAACCCCGGTCGTTTTACATGTTTTCATCAGAGAATCTGGCCGAAAAAAGGCTGCGACAGTCATCGGCCAACCGAGCTTCAAGTGGACGATTCTCCCTCATTCGCCATTAACGGCCGTCGAGACCACCACCATCAGAATCCTCATCCTCAGATCTACCAGAATCAACCATCTGTTGGCCGGAATCTCACCAGAAAATTTCACCGCCACCAACAGTAGTCGCACGTGAGCCACAAGCGCTGCCAGTGGCATTTTCATAAATTTCAGAGAAATCCAAGGGTATTTCAGTCTTTTACCTATACAGTGGCACACAGGTAATTTTTTATGATTTGTTATGGTATTTTTGATATTTTTATATATGAATACTTATAAATTTTTGCATGTAAAAAACCAAAAATAAATTTAAAATAAACAACGACATGGGCCCAACACCCATTTTATCATGTTACTGTTCATGGGTCAAAACCCAATTCTCAAGAATGGATATACCCATTTCTCAATGATATCAAAATAATTTTTTTTATAAAATAAATATTGTTTGTCGACATTTCTCTTTTATTTACAGAAAAGGACCGATGTCAAAAATTTAAATACCAAATATGGATTATGTTCATTATTATTTCTTTGATAAATCAGACATAACTCTCCTTTTTAGGGATAAACATCGACATTTTAGACAAAGTCTCCTAATTTTAGGGACTGATGTCATTTTTAACGTGTCTCCTATTTTTAGGGATCGACGTTAACCATCTTAAAAAAATTGCAAATAAGCTCAAAATACAATAGCATTTGAATCAAAATAAAAAGGGTAACCTTTATCTAAAAGGATGTTTTAAGGGTGGTGTCTACTTTTCCTTAATCATAACTATCCCAGTAACTGAATCTCTGGGACCAATATCTAATTTTGGATTTCTAGTTCCCTCAAATTACTAGATGGCGACTCCAATAAAATCTTTATTTCCCCTAATCAAGAAAAAAACAATTGTTCTTTTTGTTAAAACAAACAAAAAAGAGTTGAGCCGTCGCTCGACGTCGTGTAGCAACAGAATGGCGATTCCACTATGGACTTAGGGTTGAACCAACTGCTTGTATTTGCTTTTCATATGTTTTTTCTTATTGCTATCTGCTTGTGTTTGCTTTTCATACGCTTTTTATTATTGCTATTTATTGTTGACATTTATTTTATTTGTATTATTTATTACTGTAATTCTTTTTAATTTTCTATATTGCCACACGCATGCATATTATTTATTTGTATATTCACACACTTCACGGTGAACCCATAAAAGCTCTAGACCCGAACTCATCCTTTTTAAGATTAGAAAAGAACAATTCAAGTGGCAAGTGTGACTTATGTCCACTGATGCTCATTTGGACTTTCGCTTGGATTGTAACTCACCATATGCAATGAGTATTGTGGAATTTTTTCCCATACTCATGTTGTATAAGGTTAAGAGGTCGATTACTTCACGAGTAATTCGGGCAATCTAAGAACCGAATAATTTCTTTAAGGATAGAATAAACTGAGCCAAACCTTATGAGTTAAATCCTATCAAGTAGGATGTACCCTTTAAGACATAAATAAATGTCAATGCATTAAGATACATTTTTATATACATTTCATATTCTCATTATATCTCCACTGATCCTTATAGGAAGTGTGAGATGGAAAAAATCAATACTATTGAGGAATTTTTTACCAGATCAGAATTGAGCCAACATGATGAAGGGGATTGTTTGCCATCAGAATTTGAGCCTCAATTACTAGCACACATTAAATTAGATGACTGGCCACTTTGTATAGGACAACTACTAGACTATTGGGAAATGTTATCCATTTATGATTAGATCGATTTTCGAAAACAATATGGGGACTTGTCGTATTTACTAAAAATTAGGATCCAATATGCTTGTTTTCAGGCCATGATAGGTTTTTAGGATCCAGAATATCTGTGCTTCACTTTTGATACTGTGGATATGACTCCTACTATCGAGGAGTATGAATCTCTGCTAAATTGTCCCAAGTCAAAAAAGGTGTACTTTTACACACCTATAGAGCATGCATTTTCTAACTTTACTTGGATTACCCAAATAGACTGTCAACTAATAAAATCGCATGCAACTAAATGAGGAAATAGCTATGGTTGGTTTTGGAATGAACTAGAAGCCATATTCAAGAGGAGATTACATGATGAAAGCAATGAAATTCGATTGAGAATTTTGGCCTTGGGCATATACGGTTTGGTTCCTTTCCCATCTACCGAGGGAATGATCAACTTTGAGGCTGTTAATGTATTTAAAAATGTGGTGACCCTTAAATTTAATCCTGCTACAGGAATATTGGCAGAAACTCTCTCATCCTTAAATAATTGTAGAAAAGCTGGAAAGGGTCATTTAAGATGTTGCTTGTAATTGTTGTTTGTCTGGACTGTGAGTCACATGATTGAAGAGAAGATTTCAAGTTTGGTTGGTACCCCATGACATCTTTATTCTAAGCTGGAGAATTTTGCTGAAAGACATTTGCATGAAGTAGGAAGAACTATATGAGAATCAATGTTTCTGAGTCTGAGTAAATCTCAATTTTATTGGAGGAGTCGATATTCTTACTTCAAATCTTATCTCGCATACTGTGGTGAGTACCCATGGGTCTTGTTGATAGAAGCCCGCTGTTGTATTAGTTATTATCCTAACATGGTTTTATGATAATTTGGATTTGAGCAGTTTTTTCCAAGGACTACCAAACTGGCAACATTTTGTGAAGATTTCAAGCCCTCGAAGAAATTATTAGAGTTAGTGAAAAACGCATGGAAACATCCTAGTAGGGTTACTTCTGCTAAGAGAGTAGAAGGAAAAACAACTAAAGGATATCCAATATGTTAAAAGAAGAAAGGGAAAGGATACAAAGTTCCTCCATTTAAAGGGCCATCCAGGTCTTTGATTCAGTTTGCTGAAGACATACACGAAGAAGTTCGTGCTCAACAAGAATCTTATAACCTAAATTTGAATGCTGAAGTGGAAGAGTTAGGGGCTAAAAAAAGAAAGTTAGCATCTAATCTAGCCATTCGAGAAAAAGCATTGGCTATCACAAAACAGGAAAAGGATGACTTGTCAACTCAGCTACAACATCAACAACTTGAGTTCCAGCAGCTACAAAAAAAATATGTACTTCTATCAGAAGATAAAAGGAAGCAAGGTGTCAACATGAAGAGATGGGTTAGAAGAGCATCAAAATCTGAGGAAATAGCATTAAAGTTGGAAGAGGAAAATAAATCACTTCAGGAATATTGTCAAAATCAAGATACAGTAATTGCCAATTTAGATGAGCAGGTGGACCATTTGCTTTCCATTGACCAAACCTTATCATCAGAAAAAGAAAATGCAGGAAAAAAAATAGAATGTTGGGCTTTTGAAGCTATGAATGTTGGGCTTCTGAAGCTATGCGTTATCATGTACAAGCAGACGATGCCAATAATTATGCTTCAGGATTAAGAAGCATAGCCTAACAAATAGCAGATGGTGAGCCAATGACTAGAAATAAATTCCATCAATTTTTTTGGTTAATCAGAGATGGAATTAATGAGATCGCAGACAGTCCAAGGCTTTGGAAAGATTGACTTGTTGTGATTCTAATATTGTAAACCAATAAAAGACAATTTCATCATCTTTTCATTATGAGAAATGTTTATTTTGATATGGATTTATGGCATCAAATTTCTTCCCTAAATCGGTTCAAGTTCCTGTAGGTTTGGAGTCCTCAGTGAGAACTTTCTTAAGAGAATCTGATCTGGTTTGTTCCTCATCATAAGTTAAAGGAAAACTGAAACAAATAACAAGCATGCATCATCCATATGGCATTTTGCATCCATTTGTGCATTTCATTCATTTTACTTGCATTCATTCAGGTTGAAATATAGGTCCCTCAAAAGACCATAAAATTCATTACACTCAACTACGAAGAAAGATAATGGAGAACGAAGAAAGAGCACATCTAGAGGCTCACTATCAAAGGGAGTTGGAGAGCATAAAAAATGATATTGCACAACTTACAAGTCTACTCAAGCAGACCCTGGTATCCAAGTTTGGAGAGGATACCTCTACTCAGCCAGCAGTTGTAGCTCCATCTGTATCTACGCTAGTAGCTCCTTTTGTATTCACTTCTCAAAATTTAGGGGTAAATCCTTCTTCATTTGAACAGCAGTTCACTACCAATGTTCCACTAACACAAGTGTCGATTGTAAACTTGACAACTGATGACTCATATAGGATGAGATACTCTAAACATGTTGATTATGATAAATTGATCGCTCTAGAAGAAAGATTGAGAACAGTCGAAGGGGCGGACTTATATGATCCCCTTCATGCTGCAGAGATGTGTTTAGTCTCAAATGTAGTTCTACCCAAAGAATTTAGGGTACCATAATTTATCAAGTATATTGGAATTGAATGCCCAGTCACTCATCTTAAATCTTATTGCAATAAGATGGCAGAAGTGGTGAATGATAAGAAACTTCTCATTCATTTCTTTCAAGATAGTCTTTCTAGATCAGCGTTAAGCTGGTTTATAAGGCTAGATAATACGAAGATTAGAAAGTGAAAGATTTAGTCAAAGCTTTTATGGAGCAGTATAAATTCAAAAGGAGATTGTTCTACCCGTCTAGCAAACTCTTCCTTCCATTCCTCTTCATCCATTGTAATCTCATCCTTATCAAAGTTTGGCCATTCATTTTCAATGCAATATGTTTGTGGATTTATGAAGGATTCACTTTCAGACTTCCTAAAAGTGGAAGGTGTTTTTAGTGTGAATGCATATCTTGTAGCCGAACAAAATAAAAGGAAGATAACAAATGCTGATGAAAATGCTTGATCTTAATAGTATTTTAAAAGTTGGCTCAACAATTATGAAAAGACCTTATGTTGTTATCTTGAGCCAAGATTTCCAACTAGGTATAAAAACACAAAGCAAACTACAATGCAAAGCACACATAGCACATAAAAGCAAATATGAGTAGATGCTTAATCATTACTTCTTGAGAACAATTGGAGCTTCCTCAATCTCCCAATTCTAGAATACTTCTTTAATTGAAAGCTTTCGCACAAAGGCGTTGGTTGAAGCCTCTTTTAGAGACTGTACAGTTAACTGAAGCAACAATTCATCTTCTTTTGTTGTTTTTTGCTCATCATCACAGTTCCAGCCTTTCCCTTCACCCTCCTCTACATTGTTGATATCCATGACAACAAGTTTCTGTCCCAAGACTTCCAACATGTTTTTAGGTTTCATCACACATGCTGACTTTGGAAAAGAAACATGGATAGGTGGGATTAAAATGTCTTCTTCCTCTGGCTTTCTTCCTTCTATTCTAGCCAACCTTCTTTCTCGCTTTATCCTAGCAGCTCTCTTGTGATCGTCTTTCTTGGGCTTAAAGCCAAGCCCAAACCTCTGATTAGTAGCCTTAATTTTCATCATGTTTACTCTTTTAATATTTCCAGTAATTGGATCATTCTAGAATGGTAGCCCATGTTTCAAAAAGCATTTAGCTATCATTCTAGTAGTATAAAAAATAACTGGTCTTCTCAACACTGTATTCTCTGGTACCCATTCGGTGTTCGCAATCTCGAGAGCATGGAGATTTCCATCTTTGCAATCTTCTGCTTTAATATAAGGGACCCTCACATTTCTTATCATGGACAAGGTTTCTTCTGCCTTAACTTTCACTAGAGTACCATTGATAATGTACTTCAGACATTGGTGTAGAGATGATGTCACAGCCCTAGAGGCGTGTATCCATGGCCTTCTTAATAACATGCTATACGAAGGATGGATATCCATCACTTGTAGGGTTATCAAAAACATCTGAGGCCCTACAAACAATTCAATGTTAATGGTTCCTATCACCTGTCTAGGGGAACCATCATATGCTCTAGCTGTCATAGTACTTGGCCTCATATGAGTAGCATCAATTAGCATTTGATCTAGCATATGCCTTGGTAGCACATTCAAAGCTAAACCATTATCCACAAGCACTTTGTTGATTAGACAATCCTTATATTTCACTGTGATATACAAGGGCTTGTTATACCTAGTCCCCTCTAGGTCTAGCTCATCTTTAGTGAAGTATAAGTAATTGGAGGCTTGAATTCTTCCCACCAAATGTTCTATTGTATCCTGAGTAATATCTTGTGGCACATATGCTTCATTCAATACCTTTTGCAACGCTTTACGGTGTAACTCAAAACTCAAGATAAGTGACGTTAAAGAGATTTTAGTAGGACTTTTCTTCAACTGATCTACCACACTATACTCACTATGCTTCATCAACTTCAAAAATTCATTAGACTCCTCTTCACTTATAGGTTTGTTCACTTCCATATCTTTAAAAGCATCAACTGGTTCTTTTCCGTTAGCTTTCCTCTGCCTCTCTAATTCTTCTAGTGTAAAACACCGACCACTTCAAGTTAAACCACCAATTTCAGTATGGAAGATAGAAGTAGGATTTTTAATGTTGAAAGCATACCCATAATTGTAAGGCATTGTGCCATAACTTCCATTATTGGTACATACAGGCTTGGTTAGGATTAGTTTTGGTGGACCACCCATAGTTGGTTGGAGTCTACAAACCTCCCTTTTTTTTCTCCTGACAGCCTATCATCCCAACTTCACTGCTTTCTTCCTCACTTTCTATCCGTATCATGCCGAAAATCAGCATCCTTTCCACTTCTTGGTGAAATTCTTCGCAATCATCAATGTGATGTCCCACCTTGCCATGAAACTTACAGTAATTATTTCCATTCATTACTGATTTAAACTTGGATAAATATCTAGACTGTACCATCATACCATATAGTTTTTCCATGGAAACCTTCAAAGTTCTTTCCTTCTTACCCTCTACTGTTACAATATTCACCCCTCCACTGTTTGTAGCATGATTGGGTAAAGGGTTGGAATTCACATTCGGTGCATCATCAAAAGTTATCCATCCAGCTTTTATTAATTGTAGAAGCTTGTTTTTAAATGCGTTACAGCTTTCAATGTTATACCCAGCAATGCAGCATGATACTCACATGTCATATCAGGCTTATACCAATTTGGGTATGGAGGTTGTAGTGGGGTTAAGGGAACAAGGGCCACTTGCCCAATACTCAACAACTTCGAATACAATTCTCCCAAAGGAAGTGGTAATGGTGGCAATCATTCTTGGGTTCTTTGAAAATTCCTTCTTGGAGGATTAACAATCTAGTTACTTTGTTGGTCATTTGATTGGTTTTGTTGGTTGGTAGGGAAAGGTTTAGTGAAGTTTACATTTGCAACTTGTTGGGTAGGTATTTGAAAGTTATAATAATGGTAATTTTTCTTCTTACCCTTGTACCGTCCTTCCATATTGTTCACCTCGGAATCCTTCTTTTTCCCAGTAAAGCCTTTCTTCTCAGTAGGCTCTAACATTCTCCCCATTCTTATTGCTTGTTCTATCCTCTCAGCAATAGTTACAGCATCATAAAAATGCTGAGTTGAACTACCCACTAGGTGTTCAAAGTAAGGAGATTTAAAAGTGTTGGAAAACAGAGTGACCATTTCTTTTTCTAACAAAGAGAGTTGCACATGAGATGTTTTTTCACGCCATCTTAAAGCGTATTCTCTTACAGTTTCTTTGTTGTCCTTCTTCATGACTAACATGTTTGACCTGTCCAGGGCTACCTCTATGTTGAATTTATACTGCTCCACAAAAGCTTTAACCAAATCTTTCCACTTTTTGATCTTTGTATTATCTAGCCTTGTATACTAGCTTAACGCTGATCCAGAAAGACTTTCTTGAAAGAAATAGATGGGAAGTTTCTCATCATTCACCACTTCTGCCATCTTATTGCAATAAGATTTAAGATGAGTGACTAGGCATTTAGTTCCAGTATACTTGATAAATTTTGGTACCCTAAATTCTTTGGGTACAACTACATTTAGGACTAAACACATCTCTACAGCATGAACAGGATCATATAAGTCCGCCCCTTCAATTGCTCTCAATCTTTCTTCTAAAGCGGTCAATTTATCATAATCAACATGTTTAGAGTATCTCATCCTATGTGAGTCATCAGTTGTCAAGTTTACAATTGACACTTGTACTAGTGGAACATTGGTAGTGTGAACTGTTGTTCAAATGAAGAAGGATTTGCCCCTAAATTTTGAGAAGTGAATACAAAAGGAGCTACTAGCATAGATACAGATGGAGTTACAACTGCTGGCTAAGTAGAGGTATCCTCTCCAGACTTGGATACTAGGGTCTGCTTGAGTAGACTTGTAAGTTGTGTAATATCATTTTTCATGCTCTCCAACTCCCTTTGATAGTGAGCCTCTAGATGTGCTCTTTCTTTGTTCTCCATTATCTTTCTTCGCAGTCGAGTGTAATGAATTTTATGGTCTTTTAGGGGACCTATATTTCAACCTA
>NW_011500045.1:43669-50117 GCF_000495115.2 Populus euphratica | reverse complement strand
AATGAATGCAAGTAAAATGAATGAAATGCACAAATGGATGCAAAATGCCATATGGATGATGCATGCTTGTTATTTGTTTCAGTTTTTCTTTAACTTATGATGAGGAACAGACCAGATCAGATTCTCTTAAGAAAGTTCTCACTAAGGACTCCAAACCTATAGGAACTTGAACCGATTTAGGGAAGAAATTTGATGCTATAAATCCATATCAAAATAAACATTTCTCATAATGAAAAGATGATGAAATTATCTTTTATTGGTTTACAATATTAGAATCACAACAAGTCAATCTTTCCAAAGCCTTGGACCGTCATATGCTGCGATCTCATTAATTTCATCTTTGCTTAACCCAAAAAATTGATGGAATTTATTTCTAGTCATTGGCTCACCATCTGCTATTTGTTGGGCTATGCTTCTTAATCTTGAAGCATAATTCTTGGCATCATCTACTTGTACATAATAGCGCATAACTTCAGAAGCCCAACATTCTGCTTCTTTTTCTGCATTTTCTTTTTCTGATGATAAGGTTTGGTCAATGGAAAGCAAATGGTCCACCTGCTCATCTAAATTGACAATTATTGTATCTTGATTTTGACATTGTTCCTGAAGTGATTTATTTTCCTCTTCCAACTTTAATGCTATTTCCTTAGATTTTGATGCTCTTCTAACCCATATCTTCATGTTGACATCTTGCTTCCTCTTATCTTCTGACAGAAGTACATATTTTTCTTGTAGCTGCTGAAACTCAAGTTGTTGATGTTATAGTTGAGTTGACAAGTCATCCTTTTCCTGTTTTGTGATAGCCAATGTTTTTTCTCGAATGGCTAGATTAGATGTTAACTTTCTTTTTTTAGCCCCTGACTCTTCCACTTCAGCATTCAAATTTAGGTTATAAGATTCTTGTTGAGCACGAACTTCTTCGTGTATGTCTTCAGCAGACTGAATCAAAGACCTAGATGGCCCTTTAAATGGAGGAACTTTGTATTCTTTCCCTCTCTTCTTTTAACATAGTGGATATCTTTTAGTTGTTTTTTCTTCTACTCTCTTAGCAGAAGTAACCTTACTAGGATGTTTCCATGCCTTTTTCACTGACTCTAATAATTTCTTCAAGGTCTTGAAATCTTCATAAAATTTTGTCAGTTCGATAGTCCTTGGAAAAAACTGCTCAAATCCAAATTGTCGTAAAACCATGTTAGGACAATAACTAATACAGTAGCGGGCTCCTATCAACAGGAGCCATAGGTACTCACCACAGTATGCCATATAAGATTTAAAGTAAGAATATCGACTCCTCCAATGAAATTGAGATTTACTCAAACTCAGGAACATTGATTTCCATATAGTTCTTCTTACTTCATACAAATGTTTTTCAGCAAAATTCTCCAACTTAGAATAAAGATGCCATGGGGTACCAACCAAACTTGAAATCTTCCACTCAATCATGTGACTCACAGTCTAGACAAACAACAGTTGCAAGCAACATCTTAAACGACCCTTTCCGACTTTTCTACAATAATTCAAGGATGAGAGAGTTTCTGCCAATATTGTTGTAGCAGGATTAATTTTAAGGGTCACCACATTTTTAAATACATTAACAGCCTCAAAATCGATCATTCCCTCGGCAGATGGAAAAAGAACCAAACCGTATATGCCTAAGGCCAAAATTCTCAATCGAATTTCATTACTTTCATCATGTAATCTCCTCTTGAATATGGCTTCTAGTTCATTCCAAAACCAACCCTAGCTATTTCCTCATTTAGTTGCATGTGATTTTGTTAGTTGATAGTCTATCTGGGTAATCCAAGCAAAGTTAGAAAATGCATGCTCTATAGGTGTGTAAAAGTACACCTTTTTTGACTTGGGACAATTTAGCAGAGATTCATACTCCTTGATAGTAGGAGTCATATCCACAGTATCAAAAGTGAAGCACAAATATTCTGGATCCCAAAAACCTATCATGACCTAAAAACAAGCATATTGGATCCTAATTTTCAATAAATGTGACAAGTCCTCATATTGTTTTCGAAAATCAATCTAATCATGAACGGATAACATTTCCCAATAGTCTAGTAGTTGTCCTATACAAAGTGGTCTGTCATCTAATTTAATGTGTGCTGGTAATTGAGGCTCAAATTTTGATGGCAAACAATCCCCTTCATCATGTTGGCTCAATTCTGATCTGGTAAAAACTTTCTCAATAGTATTGATTTTTTCCATCTCACACTTCCTATAAGGATCAGTGGAGATATAATGAGAATATGGAATGTATATAAAAATGTATGTTAATGCATTGACATTTATTTGTGTCTTAAAGGGTACATCCTACTTGATAGGATTTAACTCATAAGGTTTGACTCAGTTTATTCTATCCTTAAAGAAATTATTTGGTTCTTAGATTGCCCGAATTACTCGTGAAGTAATCGACCTCTTAACCTTATACAACATGAGTATGGGAAACAATTCCACAATACTCGTTGCATAGGGTGATTTACAATCCAAACGAAAGTCCAAATAAGCATCAGTGGACATAAGTCACACTTGCCACTTGAATTGTTCTTTTCTAATCTTAAAAAAGATGAGCTCGGGTCCAGAGCTTTTATAGGTTCACCGTAAAGTGTGTGAATACATAAATAAATAATATACATGCATGTGGCAATATAAAAAATTAAAAAGAATTACAGTAATAAATAATACAAATAAAATAAATGTCAACAATAAATAGCAATAAGAAAAAACATATGAAAAACAAACACAAGCAGTTGGTTCAACCCTAAATCCCTAGTGGAGTCGTCATTCTGTCACTACATGACATCGGGCGACGACTCAACTCTTTTTTGTTTGTTTTAACAAAAAGAATAATTGTTTTTTTTCTTGATTAGGGGAAATAAAGATTTTATTGGAGTCGTCATCTAGTAATTTGAGGGAACTAGAAATCCAAAATTAGATATTAGTCCTAGAGATTCAGTTACTGGGATAGTTATGATTAAGGGAAAGTAGACACCACCCTTAAAACATCCTTTTAGATAAAGGTTACCCTTTTTATTTTGATTCAAATGCTATTGTATTTTGAGCTTATTTGCATTTTTTTTAAGATGGTTAACATCGATCCCTAAAAATAGGAGACACGTTAAAAATGACATCAGTTCCTAAAATTAGGAGACTTTGTCTAAAATGTCGATGATTAGGAGACTTTGTCTAAAATACCGATGTTTATCCCTAAAAGGGAGAGTTATGTCTGATTTATCAAAGAAATAATAATGAAAATAATCCATATTTGGTATTTAAATTTTTGACATCGGTCCTTTTCTGTAAATAAAAGAGACATGTTGACAAACAATATTTATTTTATAAAATAAAAATTATTTTGATATCATTGAGAAATGGGTATATCCATTCTTGAGAAACAGGTTTTGACCCATGAACAGTAACATGATAAAATGGGTGTTGGGCCCGTGTCGTTATTTATTTTAAATTTATTTTATTCTTTTACATGCAAAAATTTACAAGTATTTATATATAAAAATATCAAAAATACCATAACAAATCATAAAAAATTACCTGAGTGTGCCACTCTATAGGTAAAAGACTGAAATACCCTCGAATTTCTCTGAAATTTATGAAAATGCCATTGACAGCGCGTGTGGCTCACGCGCGGCTACTGTTGGTGGCGTTGAAATTTTCTAGTCAGATTCCAGCCAACAGATGGTTGATTCTGGTAGATATGAGGATGAGGATGAGGATTATGATGGTGGTGGCTCGACGGTCGTTGATGGCTGAAGAGAGAGAATCGTCCACTTGAAGCTCGGTTGGTCGATGACTGTCGCGGCCTTTTTCCTGCCAGATTCTCCGGTGAAAACATGTAAAATGACTCGGGTTTTGCTTCAGAGAAGGCGATACACCTTTCTGTGGTGGTTTGGCCACTTAAAATGGCTGGAAATGGAAGATCGAAGGAGAGAGAGAGAAACGCCGGCGAGAGGAGAGAGACTCTGAGCTTTGCTACGGTGTGAATGCGCGTATGGTGCACTAGTGCGTCTGAAGCCTGGGAGCTGTTGGATCACGGATGAACAGATCGTGCAGCTGTGATTGGCTTGATCTGCAAGTTGATAGGACGATCTAGATGGGTTGGGCTATGATCTGGTGTGTCGCGGTGTACCGAGTGTCGGTACATCTGATGACGTGGCCCAACAGGATCAAAGGGCAGATAATTTTAAAGGCCGAAATGAATTTGGGTTCTAATCTAACGTGGTAAAGCCTATTGTATACTAAAAAAAATCAAAGGTTCATATCTAAATACTATTAGATCTAACGGTTAGGATATTTTTGATATTTTTCAAATTATTTTAAAAAAAAATCAATATCTTACTCGTGTGAAGAAAAAGTAGAAAATAAGTTAACAGTGTCAAATAGTAATATAAATAGTTTGCTCTCGAATTCAGAATTCTCTTGTTTTCTTTTCTTTTTTTCCTTGGTTGGCTTGGTTTCATTGGCTATTTATAGCCAAATGACAAGGGAAAACGAAACACGGATTCTGCAAGTAATCACGGATTGTGCAAAATTTTCAATTTACAGCTGCACCGACTACCATTTGCAGAAATCATCTACCTATTGTGACAAAATTGTATTATTTTTTTGTTTTATTATATATAATAATATATTTATTTATAGGGGTAAAATTAAAAATTCAAATCAGTATTATAAAAAGTTTTTCAACTGCTAAAAATTAATTTTAATTACAAAAAAATCTTTATATGGGTATCAACTCGGTGGACCGGGTTTTTTTACCAAAAATAACAGTTTTGACCAAAAATAACCTGAAACTCATTTTTTTATCGTGGTCGACATGGCGGGACCCGTATTGACCCGGTGGACTCAGTTTTGACCCGAAACGGCCCGAAACTCATTTTTCATCTCGATCGACATGGTGGGATCTGTATTGAACCGGTGGACTCGGTTTTGACCGAAAATGACGGTTTTGACCTGAAATTCATTTTTCATCCCGGCCGACATGGTGGCACCCGTATTGACTCGGTGAACTCGGTTTTGACCAAAAATGATGGTTTTGACCCGAAATGGCATGAAACTCATTTTTCATCTCGATCAACATGGTTTAATCCGTATTGACCTGGTGGACTTGGTTTTGATCAAAAATAACAGTTTTGACTCGAAACTCATTTTTCATCCCGATCGACATGGTTTAACCCATATTGACCTGGTGGACTCGGTTTTAATTGAAAGATGCGGTTGACTCGAGAAAATATATTTTAAACTTTTATTATTATTATTATTATTATTATTATGAATAATAAAATAAAATAACATTCGAGAAAATTTTAATGAATCCAAAATTAGGTTACAACGACCTGCTCAAAAGGACATTCTCCCCAAAATCTATTTCTCACTTATCATCACTGAGGATAATAAAAAATATATTTCTCTTTTGGGGGATCTATATTTCAAAAAGGTAAGATGCATTGCATATCATCTAACTTTACAAGCATTGTATATTTTTCTTGTAGATATTTCTTGAAACAAAATTCCCAACGGGATCCAATGAGATTTAGACGAAATGAAGTTCTTCTAATCACATCAAATATGGCAATTTCATGAAAGCAAAATTCATAAATGAAGACAAGAAAGATGGATTTTTTATTCATGATAAAATGTTTAAAAGTACAAATATTAAATAATGCAAGGATGATAAGGGATATTGTCATCTTGATCATTAATCATGCCTCAAAATTCTTCAAATTGTTTATACATGCGCTCCATCTCTTCCTCGAATTCAAGGTGTTGTGTGTTAACATAGTCCTTTCAAAAGTCAACACGTGTACTCAGTTCTTGGTTTCTCCTCTCCAAGTCGTTTCTGTAATGTCTTTCATCACGAAGTCTATTCCTTAAATTCTCGATCAGATGATGGAGATCAAGAACCTGAGTATTCAACTCAAGTGTTCTGGCATGAAGATACTCTGCAACGTTCACCAAAGACGAACTAGCTCTAATACTAAGAGCAAGTGACTAATTCACTGCTTCAATATCGCTCCTACCTGCCAGCATTGTTTCATCACGGGGAAGGATCATGTCTCTAGGCACGGCTACAACAGTATCTTCATTGTCCATTACAGTATCTTCTATAGGCTCTACTGTAGGAACAAGATTTGGGTTAGCATTGGAAGAAGAGGAAGACATGATTAAAGCTTCAAGAGTTGAGAACTTTGAAAGGCTTGAAATACAAGAAGTTGATGATGTCTGTCACCAAATACTGCGTGATTTATAAGGATTCTACTCCTACTATTATTTTGAACAGAAGATCAAATCTCAACCATAGATATAAGACTTTCTTGAGAAGCTTTCATCATCTCTGAGATCGATTTACAAATCAGATCTCAACCATAGATATAAGACTTTCTTGAGAAGCTTTCATCATCTCTGAGATCGATTTACAAATCAG
>NW_011500045.1:18640-43614 GCF_000495115.2 Populus euphratica | reverse complement strand
CATAGATATAAGACTTTCTTGAGAAGCTTTCATTATCTCTAAGATCGATTGCAAATCAGATCTCAACCGTAGATATAAGATTTTCATGAGAAGCTTTCATCATCTCTGAGATCGATTTTTACAAATCAGATATGAGCTGTACAAATATGACTTCCTTTAGAAGTTTTCATTAACGCTGAAAATCATAGTGAAATCACTTTCATATATTTCACAAAACCATCATTGAAATTACTTTCATGTATTTCACAAAACTAATCTGAAATCACTTTCATGTATTTTAGGAAACCATTGTTGAAATAACTTTCACGTACTTCACAAAACCATTGTTGAAATCACTTTCATGTATTTCACAAAACTGATCTGAAATCACTTTCATGTATTTCAGGAAACCATTGATGAAATCACTTTCATGTATTTCACCAAACCATTGTTGAAATCACTTTCAGGTATTTCACAAAATCATGATTGAAAACACTTTCATGTTTTTCACATGAGCAGGTTGCCCATAAGAATTAAACCAATTGAAAAATATGTGTTTTTCAACACCACTATCACTTTTCTTTACAAAACTTACTATACAAAGTTAAAAGAAAAAAAATTTGCCAATGCCTTTACACCGTAAGCATTGTAAAGTGTTTTCACTAAAATTGGCAACTATTGTAACCCAATTTTGGATTCACTAAAATTTTCTCGAATGTTATTTTATTTTATTATTCATAACAAAAAATAATAATAATTAAAAAAAAGTTTTAAATATATTTTCTCGAGTCAACCGCATCTTTCAATTAAAACCAAGTCCACTGGATCAATATGGGTCAAACCATGTCGATCGAGATGAAAAATGAGTTTCGGGCCGTTTCGGGTCAAAACCATCATTTTCGGTCAAAACTGAGTCCACCGAGTCAATACGGGTGCCACCATGTCGACCGGGATGAAAAATGAGTTTCGGGCCAAAATCGTTATTTTCGGTCAAAACCGAGTCCACCAGGTCAATACGGGTCCCACCATGTCGACCGCGATGAAAAAATGAGTTTCAGGTTATTTTTGGTCAAAACTGTTATTTTTGGTCAAAAAACCCGGTCCACCAAGTTGATACCCGTAGAAAAAAAATTTGTAATTAAAATTGATTTTTAGTAGTTGAAAAGCTTTTTATAATACTGATTTGAATTTTTAATTTTACCCCTATAAATAAATATTATTATTATATATAATAAAACAGAAAAATAATACAATTTTGTCATAGTAGGCGAAGGATTTCTGCTAATGGTAGGTGGTGCAGTTGTACATTGAAAATTTTGCACAATCCGTTATTACTTGCACAATCCGTGATTCGTTGTCCCTTGTCATTGGCTATAAATAGCCAATGAAACCAAGCCAACCAAGGAAAAAAAGAAGAAAAAACAAGAGAATTCTGAATTCGAGAGATCTAATAGTATTTAAATCTAAGCTTTTGATTTTTTAGTGTACAATAGGCTTTACCACATCGGATTAAAACTTAAATTCATCTTAGCCTTTTAAATAATCTGCCCTTTGATCTTGTTCGACCACGTCATCAGGTGTACCAAACACTCGGTACACTACAACACACCAGATCATAGCCTAGCCCATCCGGACCATCCGATCAACTTGCAGATCAAGCGAATTACAGCCGCACGATCTGTTCATCCATGATCCAACAGCTCCCAGGCTTCAGACGCACCGGTGCACCATACATGCATTTACACTGTAGCAAAGCTCAGAGTCTCTCTCTCCTCTCGCCGGCGATTCTCTCTCTCCCCTTCGATCTTCCATTTTCAGCCATTTCAAGCGGCCAAATCATCACAGAAAGGTGCATCGCCTCCTCTGAAGCAAAAGCCCGGCCGTTTTACATGTTTTCACCAGAGACTCTGGCCGGAAAAAGGTCGCGATAGTCATCGGCCAACCCAGCTTCAAGTGGACGATTCTCCCTCATTATCCATCAACGGTCGTCGAGACCACCATCATCAGAATCCTCGTCCTCAAATCTACCAGAATCAACCATTTGTTGGCTGGAATCTCAATAGAAAATTTCGCCGCCACCAATAGTAGCCGTGCGTGAGCCACACGCGCCACCAGTGGCATTTTCATAAATTTCAGATAAATCCGAGGGTATTTCAGTCTTTTACCTATAAAGTGGCACACTCAGGTAATTTTTTATAATTTGTTATGGTATTTTTGATATTTTTATATATAAATTTAAATATATAATATGGATTATGTTCATTATTATTTCTTTGATAAATCAGACGTAACTCTCCTTTTTAGGGATAAACGTCGACATTTTAAACAAAGTCTCCTAATTTTAGGGACTGATGTTATTTTTAACGTGTCTCCTATTTTTAAAGACCGACATTAACCATCTTAAAAAATTTACAAATAAGTTCAAAATACAATAGCATTTGAATCAAATAAAAAACACACAAGTAAGGGTAACCTTTATCTGAAAGGATGTTTTAAGGGTGGTGTCTACCTTCCCTTAATCATAACTAACCTAGTGCCTGAATTTCTGGGACTAGTGTCTAATTTTGGATTTCTAGTTCCCTCAAATTATTAGATGGCGACTCCAATAAAAACTTTATTTCCCCTAATCAAGAAAAAAAATAATTATTCTTTTTGTTAAAACAAACAAAAAAGAGTGAATCCGTTGTCCGACGTTGTGTAGCAACATAATAGATTATTTTAAAGGCTGAGAAGGATTTGGGTTTTAATCCGGTGTGGTAAAGCCTATTGTATACTAAAAAATCAAAGGCTCAGATTTAAATACTATTAGATCTAATGGTTATGATATTTTTGGTATTTTCAAATTGTTTAAAAAAAATCAATATCTTACTCGCGTGAAGAAAAAGTAGAAAATAAGTAAACAGTGTCAAATAGTAATATAAATAGTTTGCTCTCGAATTCAAAATTCTCTTGTTTCCTTTTCTTTTTATCCTTGGTTGGCTTGGTTTCATTGGCTATTTATAACCAATAACAGGGGACAATGAATCACGAATTGTGCAAGTAATCACGGATTGTACAAAATTTTCAATATACAGCTGCACCGCCTACCATCGGCAGAAATCTCTGCCTACTGCGACAAAATTGTATTATTTTTTGTTTTCTTATATATAATAATAATATTTATTTATAGGGGTAAAATTAAAAAATCAAATCAGTATTATAAAAAGCTTTTCAACCGTTAAAAATCTATTTTAATTACAAAAAAAATCTTTCTACGGGTATCAACTTGGTGAACCGAGTTTTTTAACCAAAAATAACAGTTTTGACCAAAAATAACCTGAAACTCATTTTTTTTATCGTGGTCAACATGGTGGGACCCGTATTGACCTAGTGAACTCGGTTTTGACAGAAAATGACGGTTTTGACCCGAAATGGCCCGAAACTCATTTTTCATCCCAGTCGATATGGTGGGACCCGTATTGACCCGGTGGACTTGTTTTTGACCGAAAATGACGGTTTTGACCCGAAACTGCCCGAAACTCATTTTTCATCTTGATCGACATGGTGAGACCCGTATTGACCCGGTGTACTCGGTTTTGACCGAAAATGATAGTTTTGACCCGAAACTCATTTTTCATCCCGATCGACATGATTTAACCCATATTGACTCGGTGAACTCAGTTTTAATTGAAAGATGCGGTTGACTCGAGAAAATATATTTTAAACTTTTTATTATTATTATTATTATTATTGTTATAAATAATAAAATAAAATAATATTCTAGAAAATTTTAGTGAATCCAAAATTGGGTTACAACAATGTACGTGCTTTTTTTTTCTATTCCATGTTTTTCTAATTTTTTTTTTATTTTACATTACCTTACATGTTCATGTTCATGATTTTAAATACCATTTCATAATTTATCAAGTATTAAATTTACAAAACTGAATTATAATTTTTAAATAAAAAAAAAACCTAATAAAAAAAAAGATGGTTGAGGAAAAAAATAATGTGATTTTAAATATTATTTTTTAATAATAACATAAATACATGCAGAAAACAAAGTGCTTGCTTCAGCTAGGCCCAAGAGAACACGAAATTCATCTTGATAATAATTTTGGAAAAATTTCGTGCTGTCAGTGAAGTAAAACATTAATACTTAAGATTTTCCAGGAAAAGCTTAAATGATTGGCTGAAGAACTTCAAATTCGTCAAATTCCTATAAATTATTAATTTTAAATAACATCCTCATGATATTTGCTACTAATATTTTTTTTAATATAGAATGTCTTATCCAAGAAACTTCCTTCATGCGTTAGATTATTAGTGTCTGTAATATTATTATGGTAATTATTTTTAAAAAACATATTGTTTATTAAGAAATATATTAAAGTAATATTTATTTATTATTTAAAATTTATTTTTGATATTAATATATAAAAAAATCTAAAAAAACTAATTAAAAAATTATTCAATATAAAACGATTTAAATTTTAAATAAACAATATTTTAATTTCAATTTAAAACATATTTTTAATTTTGATTGGCTGGCTGTCATTTTTGAGTGGGTTGGTGTGTAAAGAAAGGTGCAGTCACAACTTCTATTCATGATAACATGAGAATATACAAAGATAAAGATATTTTAATAAAATATTCTCATTAGGTAATATTAAATTATATTAAGTTTTTATATTTTTATTATATTATGAGTAACTATTTTTATATTTATTATTGAAATCTTGTATTATAATTAATCATAGATGATCATGGTTTTTATGACCTTATATTTATTTTCCTTGTAATTCTAAGTTTGATATTATATATATGAGTCTTATATAGTTGTTATACGTAATATTATAATATTATAGTAATTAAAAATTTTAACTAATTAATAGAGATTCTATAGTATAAAATTAGTTATATAAAAAAAAAAGATATTATCACTTTTTAAACATCCTATTTGAGACAAGTTGTATTGTTAGTTTTATTTTAAATTGCTAAAAGTTTATTTCTCTTTTTTTTTGTTCTTTCTATAATGTTCTTAACTCTCGCATTAGTAAATATTTACCTACAAATGTTCTTAACTCTCGCATTAGTAAATATTTACCTATAAATATTTTTAATTCTGGTATTAGTAAATATTACACGAATTCAAAAAATATAATATTTCTAACTCTAATGTTAGCTGAATAAGTTCGTAAGATTTAGATTTTTAATTGTAAAAGAAAGAAATTTTTTTTTTTATTTTTTATTTATCTTTTTTATTTACTCTTTTTAAACAAGAAGAAAAAAATACATTGCATAACATATTTGTATATAATAATAATGATCCGTAAATTGAACAATAGAAAAAAACAATATATAAAGAAAAAATACAAAGAAATTATAAATAAATCAAT
This sequence comes from Populus euphratica, assembly GCF_000495115.2. Classification (NCBI taxonomy): domain Eukaryota; kingdom Viridiplantae; phylum Streptophyta; class Magnoliopsida; order Malpighiales; family Salicaceae; genus Populus; species Populus euphratica. The sequence continues at coordinate 38,257 of NW_011500045.1, read as the reverse complement.
GAAGATTTTTAAATATGTTTGAAATTTTTTGATATATGAGAAATTTTTTGATATTAAAAAATCAAAATAAAAAAAAATACATGAGAAATAGCTCAAAGTAGCTAAGTAGCTTGAGCCGGATGGATCCAGCCCACTCTTTCTTTATTTACTGGGCTCAGTCTAGCCCATCTGTACAGGCTAGGCTATACCCAGCAGGTTCAAACCCGGTTACTGGCCCAAGCCAGTAACCTGGTTTCAGTCCTTTTTTTTTTTTTTTTTTTTTTTTTTTTACCGTTCGTGAACTATTCACGAACACATGCTACAGAAATATGGTAGTTAAAATGTAGGGAGGGGGGGAAACAAACTTACCTGGGCGAGCAGCTACTGGGAGCAAAGCGGATGGCGATGGAGACCGGCGGGTGGCGCCCCTGCGATGACCCTCCTCTCCTTCTATCTCGCTTCTCTGTCTGTAGTTGTTCTTTCATTTCTCTCGATCTCTATCACACTCTTTGGTTTTTCCTCTGTTTTACTCCCTTTCTTCTCTTTCGTTTTCTCATCTGTTCTCTCCTCTGCCGTCTGTTTGTTTTTTTTGTTTTTTTCCGTCTCCTTGTGAACTCCCTCCCGTGCCCTTTAGAGGCACTCCCTCTCGCTGCTTATCCTTTCTTGATAAGGATAGAATTTTAAGACTTTTAGTTTTGGCAGGATTGGAAGCCCCCACAGGCCCGCCATTGCTGGACTGTCGGTGATGATGTTGTTAAAAATTGGGTTATAACAGTGTATTTAAAAACAAATTAACGAAACAAGTTTTTGGCAAAAAAGCACTGTTTTGTACATGTTGCAATACAAAAACATAACATTTAAGAAGTCGCTAGTGACAAATGTGACATTTCAAAGAAAGTTTTAAATGAGATGACAAAATTGTAAAGAGAAGATAAAAGAATAAAGAAAAGAAAAAGAAAAGGATGAGAGATATATTGAAATTCTAATTATAACATTATTAATATTATTAGAAATATTTTGATAAGATAAATTTAATAACACTGAAACTAGTCAAAACTACTTTTCAAATAAAATCAATATCAAGAATGAAACACATATTTTGTTCAGGGGAGTCAACCATCATCTTTAAATGGTATAAATGAATCATTATTGATGATTTTTTATATAAATATTGAATTTATTATATTAAAATTGTTTTTATAATTTTTTTTGTTATAACTTAATTTTTAATATTTTTTTATTTTTATATAATAAAAAGAAAATGAAATGGAAAAATTAGAATAAATAAAGAAAAATTAAAATTTACGTCAAGACAACACATCAACTAGGCTAGGGAGGAATTGTAAATTTAGAATTTAATTTTGCTAGAAATTAAAAGAATTGATGGATTTGAAGACCTAATTAAACTTTGGTTTAATTAATAATATCAAGAGTTTAATTGATGATTTAATAAGTTTAATGGTAGAAATATTAAAATTTGGGGCTGAGGTAATATTGAAAGAAATTAGAAATCCAGGACCGTTTTGTAAAATGCATGTCTAATTACAATTTACCCAGGGTTCTCATTAAAATAATGCCGAAACTTCAAGGACCAAACTGGAACTTCCCATCCCAGCCGCAGAGACTACGTCGTCCCAGGGAGGACTGTTCATCCTCTTCCACCCGGGAACACGGTCGTTCCAGAAGAAGGCAACGAAAAAATGCCCAGCCAATATCAAATTCTCACAAAAAACAGAACCATTTCAATGCCCAGTTTGTTGCAGTTTCCTTCGCCTCCATGACTCTCCATTTAGGCAGGAAATTTGGCCCCCAACAGACCGATAACGGCAGGACTGTTGGTGTTGTTATTTCACCAAAATCGTGCCTAAAACAGGATCAACATCCACACGAAGATAAGGACGGGGTTCTGGCTCTATAAATAGCAGCAGTGGGAATGAACTCTTGGGGGAAAAAAAAACAGAAGAACAAAGAGAACAAACGAGAGACAGAGAGAGAGGAGGAGAGGGGGAGAGAGAGAGAGAGAGACATCACAAAGACAAGAGAAGAAGAAACAGAGGGGAGGAAAACAAAAGGCAGGAGGAACCCCAGTTCCCCAGCAACGGGCGTCACCATCTCGTCTCCAAGCGCGGCAGTAATTTAATTAACCAAGCACTGTGTATGGTTGGGCTAGATGCAGCCCAATATTAAAGAAAAGCTGGCCTAGTCTAGGCCTCAGGTGCAACCACCTCAAATTGTTTTGAAAAAAATGTATTTCACGAAACAAATCCTTTTATCTTGTTCATCTATTTTATTCTCATTCTATTTTTTCATAATCGGTAACATGAGCTATTTTTTATGTTGAAAAATTTCTAAAATATTTAGAAATCTCTATAAATTTATTTGTAAGGATCTTGTGATTCTTTTTTTTTTTGTGTTTCCTATTTTTTTTATTATGTGTTCAATCTATGAACCATTATAGTTAAATATAAATATGTTCTGCAATATTTTTTTTTATCTAAAAAGAGCAAAACAAAGTTAATAAAAAAGAAAAAACGCATAGAAAAGATTCTTTTTCATTAAAAATTCAAAATTTTGTGAATTTATTAAGTGATGTCAAAGCCAAAAATATCATATTTTTTAGAGTTTGTGTTATATTTACCAATGTTAGAATTAGAAATATTCATAAGTATTGTTCACTGACGTTAGAGTCAGGAACATGATAGGAAGAATAAAAAGAAAAAAGAGAAAAATTCTTAATGATTTTAGACAAAACCATCAATGCAATCTACTTTAGATAAGATGCTTATGGGTAATAATATCTTTTCTTTTGTGTAACCAGTCTCGTACCATAGAATTCATGTTGACCATTTAGAGTTCTTAGTAACCATAATACTAGGTAGTGACTACTTGAACTAGACATTTTTCTTCAAAGAACAAGATGTCAAATATTTATTTATTTATTTTCAATCAAGAAATTTTTAATCAGTCGCTGCAATGTCCAAGTGTGACAGACCTTTGAAACTATATAGTAACCTACCTTGATGATACACTTAACAACTAGAAACAACCTGCTAGGTTATGTCATTTGAAATCTCATTATGGAAGACCACCTTGAAATGACAAAGATTGAAATTGCTTTTGAAAATTTTTTATTTTTGAGAAAATTTCAACCTAAGTAAGTCGCCTATGAGAATTAGGCCACCTAAAAAAACTCTGTATTTTTCCACCACCTTTCATTTCCCATCCCTAAGATAGTGTGTTTCTAACCCCACCTCCTTTCGAGCGTGCTTTTAAACTCTCAACTGTCTAAGGTAACGCATTTCCTAACCCTATCTCATTTCGAGTGCGCCTTAAGCCCTCGACTATCTAAGATAGTACATTTCCTAACCCTATCTCCTCTCGAGCTCTCATCTCCTTTTGAGTACACCTTCGAGCCCTCACCTTCATTCAAGCGTGTCTTTAAGCCTTTATCTCCTTTTTGAGTGCTGCTTTAAGCTCCTATCTCGGGGATAATGCACCAATGAGACACTCCTTCATTGTGTCTTTCTACTTGGATATTTCACCCATTATAATAAAAAAATTTCTTTGTATTTTTCCACTTGGATAGGTCAGCCGCTACAATGAGACTCTTTCTTTGTATTTTTTTTTAAAAAAGAAATCTCTCTCTATATTTTTCACCATCAAGCAGGTCGTCTGGAACAATGATACCACTTGTGAGGTTCCTCGTATTTTAGCATCGGGCAGGTCGCTTGGAAAAAGTAAGACTACTAACAAAACCCTTTTCCATGTTTTATTCTGTATCGGCCAGGTCGTCTTGGATAATTAGACCACTTGAAAAATCATTCACATTTCTCTTTCCTATTAGGTAGGTCATCTAAAATAATTAGACAACTCATGAAACTCTTTTTGCATTTTATTCTTCATCAAGTAGATCGCTTGTAATAATTAGACCGTTAACAAAATCCTGCATGCTTCTCCTTCCTATCGGTCAGGTCGTTTGGAATAATTAGACCACTTGTGAAATCTTTTTTCGTGTTTTATTCTACATCGGGTAGGTCACCTTGAATAATTAGACCACTCATGAAATCCTTTGCGTTTCTCCTTCTTATCGGGCACGTCCCTTGGAAAATTAGACTAGTTGCAAAACCCTTTTCAGGTTTTATTTGTCATTGGGTAGGTCACTTAGAATAATTAGACCACTCATAAAATCTTTCGTGTTTCTCCTTCCTATCGGGTAAGTCACCTGAAACAATTAGACCACTCGTGAAATTCTTTGTTTTTCTCTTTTCTATCTAGTAGGACACCTGGAACAATTAGACCACTCATGAAACCTTTTCATCTTTTATTCTTTATCGGGCAGGTCATATAGAACAATTAGACCACTCACAAAACCCTTTTTTTGCATTTTATTCTTCATTTGGCAGGTCATGTGGAATAATTAGACCACTCGCAAAATCCTTTATGTTTCTTTTTCCTATGAGTTAGGTGGTCACAAATAATTAGACCACTCACAAAACCCTTTTTGTGTTTTATTCTTCATCAGGCAGGATGTTTGGAATAATTAAACCACTCATGAATTCCATCGTGTTTCTCCTTCCTATTGGGCAGGTTGTCTGAAACCATTAGACCACTCGCGAAACCCTTTTGGTCTTTTATTCTTCATCGGGTGAGTCATCTGGAATAATTAAACCACTCGTGAAATCCTTTTCGTGTTTTATTCTTCTTTGTGTAAGTCGCCTATAGCAATTAGACCACTCGTGAAACCCTTTGTGTTTCTCCTTTCAATCAGGTACGTCACCTAAAACAATTAGATCACTCGCGAAACCCTTTTCGCATATTATTCTTCATCTAGCATGTCACTTAGAACAATTAGACCACTCATGAAATCCTTCGCTTTTCTCCTTTCTATAGAGCAGGTCGTCTGGAACAATTAGACCACTCATGAAACTTTTTCGTGTTTTATTCTTTATCAGGTAGGTCACCTAGAATAATTAGACCACTCACAAAACCTTTTTTTGCATTTTATTCTTCATTTGGAAGGTCGCTTGGAATAATTAGACCACTCGCGAAATCCTTCGCGTTTCTTCTTCCTATCAGGCAGGTCATCTAGAATAATTAGACTACTTATGAAATCCTTCATGTTCTTTTTCCTATGAGCAAGGTCATCTAGAACAATTAGACTACTCATAGAATCCTTTTTAGGTTTTATTCTTCATTAAGCATGAGGCTTGGAACAATTAGACCAATCATGAATTCCATCGCATTTCTCCTTCCTATCAGGCAGGTTGTCTTGAACAATTAGACCATTTGCGAGACCCTTTTGGCATTTTATTCTTGATTATTACTTAAAAGTACATTTTTATCATTGTTTTATATCATCATTTTGCACTTGAAATACCAATAACTCCTTAACTAAAACATGTTTTATAATAATATATCTAATAATATAAGATACCTTTAATTTATGGTAAATGTTCATTTTAAATTCAGGCCTATCACATAAATGAAAGGATTGATTGATAACTTTAAGAACTTAAATTGCAAGGATAAAGAGATGGCCAAACTTAGAAAAGAGATGTCGGTGCAATCCAAACCAGAACACTGTTCGGTAATTGGGTCATGAGCTATAGATCTCAGATTTATGTACACTTTATATGGATGGAAAGGTAAAACATAGGCCTATAACTTTCATATGGAGCCCCAGATCTAAAAAGGTTATTTTCAAGTCCAAATTAAAGCAACAACAAAGAAGCCTGAATCTGTCTTCCAGCCCGAGCACTGTTCAGTATTTTGGCCATATCTGGAGTTCTAGAAGTCCAAATGAGCTGAATGTTTTACACAAGATAGTTGAGACAATTGGCTACAACTTTCATGTTTTCGAGTGGCTCTACTTTTGACATTATCAATGATGTTTTGGGCAGACAAGAGAAGATAAGGATTGTCACCAAGTCAAGAGTTGGCCACCCACTTATCAATTAGTCATCAAATCAATAGTTCCCAATTTTAGCCTACAAAAGGAGGCATTTGCCATGCATTTAGGCATCTTGGTGTTCAGATCAAGATCATGCTCTTCCTTTCTCTCTTTGTATTTTTTGTAATGTTTATGCTTTGCTTTCATTAATATTAAGTTTATGCATTTCATTTCCTTTCCTTTACTTAGTTAACTTTTATGTTCTTATTTTGTTTATCTATTTTTCTTTCTTTCATTATGTCTAGCTAAGTTAATTATGTCAAGGTGAAAAGGTTACACTAATGGTGTAAGAATAAGTATAATGTAAACTTAATATGGACTTTAATGTTTGATACTAACATGTTTTATAGTTGTTATCTTATTCACTCTTTAATACTTTGCTTGTTAAATAACTAATCTTGATTTATGTTGTATAACACTTGGTACAACAAATGCTTGGCACTTTAATAGTTCATACTGTATGGTATAACCGACACCTGAGCTATGAAAGGAACTTGATTTGTTGTTAACATAAGTTATAATCATGAATGCTTGAGGAGGTTTACAAGTATTAGCATTAATCGAATAAGATGACTAATGTAATCATGTTAACAATCTATAATATGATTGGAACCTCCTTTATGTGTGGTTTCCAATTGAATAATAAGAGTTTATATTATACTTGTTTGACATACCATTAGTGAAATCTCTAACCTTGACATTTGTTATTATTATTATTTAATCCTTAAATTAATTTTCCATTTCCACGTTCTCATCATCTTCTTCTTCTTCTCTTTCTTTATTACTATTATTATTATTATTATTATTATTATTATTATTGTTATTGTTGTTATTATTGTTATTACTACTATTATTGTTGTTGTTGTTGTTATTATTATTGTTATTGTACTATTATCGTTTATAATTTGTACAATTAACCTCCATGTGGTTCGACCCCGGTCTTGCCAAGAGAAGACATCAATCTTTTTATCGTGTCAATTCTTCATTAGGTAGGTTGTCTAGAATAATTAGACCACTCTTGAAATCCTTTTCATGTTTTATTCTCCATCGTGCAAGTCGCCTAGAGCAATTAGACCACTCATGAAACCATTTGTGTTTCTCCTTCTTGTCGGATAGGTCGCCTGAAATAATTAGATCACTCGTGAAACCCTTTTTGCATTTTATTCTTCATCGAACAGGTCACTTGGAATAATTAAACCACTTATAAATTCAATCACGTGTCTTTTTCCTATCGAATAGGTTGTCTAGAACAATTAGACCACTCGCAAAACCCTTTTGGCTTTTTATTCTTCATCAGATGGGTCGTTTGGAACAATTAGCCCACTCATGAAATCCTTTTTGTGTTTTATTCTTCATCGTGCATGTCGCTTAGAGCAATTAGGCCCCTTATGAAAACCCTTTTTGCATTTTATTATTTATTGGGTAGGTCATTTGAAATAATTAAACCACTCATGAAATCCTTTGTGTTTTTCTTCCTATGAGACAGGTCGTTTGGAATAATTAGAGCAATTATAAAATCCTTTTTGAGTTTTATTCTTCATCAAGAAGGTCACCTGGAACAATTGGACCACTCATATAATTCTTTGCATTTTTTAATCGTTGGCCAGGTCGTCTAGAATAATTAAACCATTTAAAAGGAAAAAAAAATCAAAACAAAAAAAGAAAGGGTTTTTACGTTTATTTTTCTATACAAAAGTTACTATACGAAGCCAGAAGAAAATGAATTTTCCATTGCTTTTACACCGTAAGTATTGTAAAGAGGGACCAACTATCATAACTCAATTTTTGAAAACATAAAATTAAAAAAAATGAAATGAATGAAAAATTGAGGTTTGGATTAAGACAACACAAATTGGAAGCTTTGAGGGGTTAATCATGTTGGATTTATGACTTTGGAAGTTAATTTGAAAGATATTGAAAGAATTGATAGGTGTGGGGCTTCAATCAAACTTTGATTCGGTTTAATTAATGATAACGAAGAATTTATAAGTTTGAGGACTTAATTAAGCTTAGAATTAGTTTAATTAATGAAATAAGGAGCATAATTGAATAAATATTAAATTTTTGAGCTATTTAAGGTTAAAATTTCAAGTTATTAAGGTCCAAGAACCATCTTATAAAAGGCATTACATTTTTGCCCAAGGGGCCAGATTAAGAGTTTTTGAAACTTGAAGGGCTAAATTTAAAAACGAAGCTTTGAGGCATTAATCATGTTGGATTTATGACTTTGGAAGTTATTTTTGAAAGAAATTAAGAGAATTAATAGGTATAAGATTTCGATCAAAATTTGATTCTGTTTAATTAATGATATTGGGAGTTTGATTGAAGAATGTGTAGTTTAATTAATGACATTAGGGCATAATTGAATAAATATTAAATTTTTGAGTTATTTAAGGTTGAAATTACAAGTGATTAAGGTCCAGGGACTATCTTGTAAAAGGTGCTATATTTTTGTCCAAGGGCCAGATTAAGAGTTTTTGAAACTCGAAGGACTAGATTGAAAACAACCATCCAAATCAGAAACTATGTTGTTTTTCATTTTTGGCCATCATCTTCTTCCTCTAGAAATAGATGAAATAACCAGCAAAGAAAAAAAGAAATCCTACCTAGGTAGATAGCTCAACACAAGTGTCGCACGTCATTGTGCAACACCATTTGGTGATTTTTTATTCGTTTTGCTTGATTTGTTCTTGGAAATTGTCACCTAGTATTTCATTAAGGTTTGCTAAGAAATCTAGATGTACTGATCTTGTCAGAGATTCACGAGTAAGTGACTGGTTGTAGTTAGGGAAGGTATTAGCACCCCTAATGCACTACATGAGATCAGCTATTTTGTGACTTTGATGTGATAAAGAAGTTTTAAAAAATTTGTTCTTTCATCGGATATTAAAAATATGAGTTATATGTAAATTTATAATCCTTAACCATAAGCAAATCAAAATATTAAATTCTTCTTTATTCTTTGCAATTTTATCATAAAAAAATCCTTAAAAAAGTAAATACAAACAACGCATTCACATACACTATATTTTTTCTTTTTTGATTTCCCTCTTATACATCCACATTTGAACACTATAAATTATAAAAATTCAAAACTAAACAAAAATTACATTAAATAATTTTAAATTTATAAAACAAACCCCAAAAACTCTAAGAATTGCAAGGAAGACTTTCTAGAACTACATGAAAGTGGCGACACGTCTTCTCTACGTTCCTACAGTGTAGGTAAAACCTTGAAAATAGGTGGATCTGGCTTAACTTCTTCTTCCCTTCCTTTCCTTACTGGTGGTGACCTGCAAAGCACCTAAAAACGCAACAAGCAGTTGATTTTAATTTTTCTTTCTTTTTGGTCCAGATCAGTTCATAGTTTTCCTCTTCTTCATATTCATGTCCTCTCTTCCTTTAGGTCTGATTTTTCTTTTGCTGATGGCAGATCTTGTTGCTCTTGAAGTCTATAACTGTTAGAGCTGCGATGAAGATGAGAGGTAATTGACTGATCGGTGAGGCTGGTTGAAGAAGGTGAAGAGGTTGCTGGCTATTGCTGTTCAACCATCACTAGGGGCTGAATGGAGAAGAGACTTGGTGATTGAGATGAATAAGTGTAAGGATTCTATTCTGACAAAGAGAATGGGGGAGCGGTGGCTTCTCTTTGGTCTTAGTCGGAAGCTCTAAATCGATTCGAGGGGGAATGACTCTAATTTTGAAGGTTGAGAGGAAGACAATAGGGAGAGACAATTGAGAGAAGGAAGATAACAGGGAGATGGGGGAGTGCAGACGTGGTTACTCTAGTTTGGGAGAAGAAGTTGGAAATAAGAGTTGTGTGTTAATGACCGGGGTGTGGGAGAAGGAAGGAAAATAAGGGCTTGTCTTCTTCTTAATCGGCTCTAGGGAAAACCAAATGAAGTGAGGGGTTGGTCTTGGTTTTTGGTTGAGGAGAAGGTAAGAGTGAAGGGGAGATGGTGGAATCGAAGATGGTGAGCGTCGGTTGGAAACTAAGGGAAAGGAAAAAAACTTTTGGATGATGGAGGGCGACGAATTGGTGTGAAAGAGATAGACTTAGGGTTTTTCTTTTTATTTTAAAATTGTCCTCTGTGTAAAAGAACTTTGAAAATTTAAATTCTTTTTTAGACAATGTTGAAAATTCTAAAAATGATGCAAATATATTAAAAACATATTTTTTTGGATTTTTATTTTTTTTTGCTATTTCTGGATTTTCTAAAAATTTTATAAAAAAAGTAGGTAAAAAATTAGGTAACAACAACAAGCGACGACATATTGATTTTGGTCTCCTAAGGTCCCCAATCCAATCAGGCTCCCCCTCTAGACATGCCCTAGAGTTCGAGTCAAAGTTTGTCAACAATAGTCCGACCATAGTAGGACTGTTGGCGTCTGAGTCTTAACAGGAAACCAACTCCGCAAGCCATGCTTATCAAGAGGAGAGGCGTAGGCTTATGCAGAGAAGGAACACCTCTATAAATAGAAGAATTCAGAGAGAACAAAGAGGGGAGGAAAAAGATCAAGAGAAAAAAAAAGCTAGGAGAAAAGGAAAAAAAACAAAAAACAGAGGGGAGAAAAAACAGAGCGAATCAAAAGGCGAGAAAAAATAAAGTAAAACAAAATATAAGAAAACACAAAGAGTTAAAACCAGCTTTGTCTTCATCCCAGAACTTAAGTAGAATAGGTAAACCAAAAAAAAGAAGTAGAGAAGACACTAAAGGCAAGGAATATTGGTAGTCGTTAAGCTATGGTCATCCATTCCGCTCATTCACCTCCAAAATTATCTCCAGATAAGGTGAGAGTCCATCCCCTTGTTTGTTTCCTTTTAAATCTTCTTCACCTTTAAGTATTGTGTAAAGAAAATTAATTACCTTTGTATTGTGTCATGCACGCGTGAACAAGTTCACGTGTGCTTCACCCTATTGAGTCACTGCCTAGGCCAATAACGAGGCCACACTAGCTGGGTTTTGCTCAGCCCACTTGCGTTGAGCCAAACCTAGCCCATTAAAAAATAATAATTAAAAATGCACGGGCTAGATCTGGGCTATAGACCCAACTTGCTCAAATTGTGTTTACTAAGGGTGTGTTTAGCAAAACACACCCTTATGTCTTGACCATAATTTTTATGTCTATTATAGTTTGATATTTGGCCAAACAAGCACCTTTTTTATATAAGAAAATTTCAAAAATATTTGGGGATCTTCATTGATTTATTTCTAAGCCCCTCTCATGTTGTTTTTTTTTTTTGTGCTCAATCTGTGGACTGTTACTACCAAATGTAAATCTGTTATGCAATGTTTTTTTTTGTCTATTTAAAAAGGGAAAATAATAATAAAGGATAAACAAAAAGAAAATGGTATTTGAAAAATTCTTCTTCAAATTCTTCTTTTCTTTATGAAATTATTCACTGATACTAGAGTAAAAAATATGACAATATGTTGGGTTTGTGCAATATATACAAACACCAGAGTATAAAATATTTGTATGAACTGTTCATTGACACTAGAGTTGGAAATATTCATATGAACTATTCACTAACACTAAATTCAGAAACATTATGGGAAGAATAAAAAAACAAGGGAGAAAAAAAAAATGAACATATTCTTAGCAATTTTAGGCACAATCAGCAATGCAATCTGTCTCAGAGAGCACGCTTAGAGGTGATGGCATCTTCCCTTTCATGTAATCAGTCTTGTATCATTAGAATCTCTATTGACCAGTTAGGGTTCCTAGTGACCATAATACTAGGTGGTAATTTCTCGGACTAGACTTTTCTCTTGAGGAACAAGATGTCATATACTTTGAGACTATATAGTAACCTACCCTATGATACACTTAACAACTAGAATCAACCTACTAGGTTATACCATGTGTAATCTCATTATGACTAGCCCAATATACATCATCTTGAATTTCAAGATCACTGGGTACAAATATTTGGCACATAGAATATAAAAGCCTGAGTTGTTACAGTTAATAAAAGGGGACCGACTTGAATTGAAAGCTGAAAGGTTTATCAAAAGCTCAAATTTAAGCAAGACTGGATAAGGATCCCCTCATTAGCATGATGACGACATCAAGTCCCTAAAGTCCATGAATAAACGACTGTTCTCATCCTGTGAAGGGCGAGTCAATATTGAATATGTATTTTCCTTGTTGATACCATCATCACTCATACATGATTGCATAATTTTCATTTAACAGGCTGAAATATAGGTTCCCCTATTGAAATGCACCTATAACACTCAACTACAAAAAAGAACAATGAAAAATGAAGAAAGAGTCTAGTTGGACGCCCAACACCGAAAAGAGTTGGAAAGTTTTAGATAAGAAGTTGCAACGCTTACTAGTTTACTTGAATAGACCTTGGGATCTAAATCTGGAGAAGCAAAATTTATAGCTTAGCCTGAACCTTTACTTGCAAATGCATAGAATCTAGGGGCAAATGAAGTGTTATTTGAATCTCAAAAGGCTATATATTTCTAATTTGCTGAACCAGCATATCCTATAAGAATGTCATTTATCATTGACTTTTATAGTGAAGGAATCTTAAAACAATAAGATGGTAAAAGAAGATGGCCTGAACAAATTGGCTATCTTATAGTAAAGGGAACTAGCCTTCATGACCATATAAAGGTTGTTGAGATGTGTTTGGTGCCCAATGTGATCATTTCAAAAAAATTTAGAATGCCTAAATTCATCAAATATACAAGAACTTAATGTCATGTAACTCATCTTAAGGTATTGCAATAAAATGGTTGACGTGGTCTATAACGAGAAATTATCGATTCACTTCTTTAAAAAAGCTCGAGTGATGTTATCTTCACTTGGTATATGCGGTTGGATAATACTAAGGTAAAAAAGTAGAAGGACTTCATTGATGCCTTCATTAGGCAATATAAGTTCAATATAGATGTGGGTCATGATAGTTTAAACTTGCAAGCTACAGAAAAGGGCAATAAAGAGTCCATAAGAAAATACACCTAAAGGTGGTGTGAGGTAGTTATACAGGTTAATTCTTCTTTGTTGGAAAAACAAAAGATGATCAATTTATTTGCCAACACTTTCAAGAGCTCACACTTTGAATATGTGGTTAGAAGCTTTGCATAATATTTTTCTGACTTGGTTGTTATAGCTAAGAGAATTGAACAAGTCATTCGGTTAGGAAGGATTGATGACTTGACGAATAAGAAAATTTTCACTTAAAAAAAGAAAAAAAAATACCAAAAAAAGACACCTAGAAATCAATCATTTTGAAGACGAAGCTATTGTGTCATTAGGCCAAGACTAGTCTACGCATGACCTCAACTAACTATTGGAAAGATGCTCTTGTCAAGGAATTCATAAGAAATGAATTGTCAGCCTCACATCATGACTCTTAAGCTGTGTGTTTTGAATGTATGCATAATAGTATATAGTGGATTGTTGTTCATAGACTGATAAAATGCATTTCTTTGTGAAAGTCCAAACAATCACACTAAACAAGATCGAAATTTATTGATCTTAATAGCTTGTGCTTGAAATGAGAAAATGTCATCTTCGCCATTCCTTGCATATTCTAAAATGAATATATCCCTTGCGATTCCATTTTGAGCCTAAATAAATTTTCTTTCATGAAAACCCCAATTAGGATCATACCTCACATTGGGGGCAAGTGAGAATTTTAATGAAAAAAAAAAAGTAGAACAACCATGGGAAAGCCAAAAAGACAAAAGAGCCCAAGAAACTCAAATGCTAGGGTGCATGCTTAAATCACAAGAAAAAAAATCATAGCTGAAATAAAGTGAGTATGTCCCTGCCAAAACAATGAAAAAGGGCAAATTAAAGAAGAACAACTAAAAAAAAAAAATGAAGATGAAAGATACAAAGAGTCAAACTGCTGATAATGATCCTTAGTCTTTAAAACCTTGAAACACTCTTTGAATCGTATAAATCCTTTTCTTTTATAGCCAAAAACCACAATCTACATTACATACCTATAAAAGTTTATTCCAATCAACCAAGCAAACTACCTAGAATAATAAACGATGCGCTCAAAATGCAAAAAGTATTTTTCATAAGATTCATGACATTGAGAACAAACTACTTAGTATTATTCATACTGATAAAATGATTGCTAAAAAAGAGACAAATTTTTCTTAAAAAAAAACCTTAAGCTTTTCTTGAGCCCTTCACTTTAAAACCTACAAAAGCGGAAGATCAAGTCATGATGTACTTTTACCGACATTAATTTCATCAACACAAGAGCAAATCATCTCATTTTCAAGAAATAACCAGGGAGTTGCAAGATTTCAAAAGCAAATTATTTTAAACTCATATTGAAAACAATTTTTGTTTTCAAAATGCAAGATTTCAAGATTCATTCTAAACAAGTATCCCTTAATCAAAACTGAAAAGGAGAGAAATGAGAGAATGGTTACTTTAAACTATTATTTATCTGAGTCGCTAATAGAGCACACTTAAAGGTAATGGCCAATACAAATACGAAATGACCAATATAATGAGGCAACATTGTGTCTAGAGAGAAATTTGATCTCTTCTAGATAACTATGAAAAGGGGAACATTTCCTACAATAAGACAAGGGGGCATTTTGATTCACAAAGGCTAGTTTGATCCTTTTAACAAGTTATACTGAATATTTTTAGCAGTATGACGGGGAGTAATAAATGATCCTTCTAAATTATTCAACAAGACAAAAAATATCTAGCAAGCAAAAGAGTCATAATGGGCATTATTATGGTTGAATTGGGTAAATAAATTTGAGAAAAAACTTAAATAGGCTAACTCAAGGGGGCTAGAAGCCAAACGATGAATATGACCCAAATCAAATATAATAAGTCCTCACCAATCAAACAACAAGAAGATTGATAAGAAAAGGGGACCTATATTTCAAAGTAGGTAAATATACATACATATCATCTAAACTTTGAAATATTTAAAAATTCATTTTGAAAATTTCATACGATAGATCTCTGATGGGATCCATCAAAAGGAAAAACAACTTGAAATGGCCAAATTGAAAATGCTTTGAAAAATGATTAGTACTTAAAAGTGCATTCTCATTAAGGATTTATGTCATCATATTGCACCTAAAGTATCATTAAATTCCCTAACAAAAGCATGTTTTATATTAGCAAGACTAAAAATATAATATACCTTTAATTCATGGTAAATGTTCAACCTAAATACAGGTCTATCACATAAATAAAATGATTGATTGATGAGTTTAAGGATTGAAATTGAAAGGATAAAAAGAAGGCCAAACTTAGCAAAGTGTTGCTGGTGCATTTCAAACTCGAACACCGTTTGGTAATTTGATTATATTTGGAGCTGTAGATATCCGATTTAGGTCCATTTTATATGGATGGAAAGGTAAGACATAGATCTACAACTTTCATATGAACTCAAAGACTCAGTTCTGCCGTTTTCAAGCTCAAATCTTAGCAACAACGAAGACATCAGAAGCTATCCTGCAACTCAAACACTATTCGGTTTTTGGCTCATATCTTGAGTTCTAGAAGTCCAAATGAGCTCTGTTTTTTTTTTTTTGTTGGAAAGCTGAGACAATTGCTCACAACTTCCATAATTCAGTTGGCTGTAATTCTGATATGAGCAATGATGTTTTGTCGAGCCAACAATATCAATAATCAACCCACAATATCAAAAAACCAGCAGCCATTAATGTCAAAAATCAGCCACCAAATCAATGGATGCCCACCAATTCTTCAATCAATCAATAGTTCTGAAACTTAGCCTATAAAAGGAGGCATTGTCTATGTATTTAGTCATATTAATTTTCAGATCAAAGTTATCTTCTTGCTTTCTCTCTACATCTTTGTAATGTTCAAGTTTTCTTTTATGCTATAGTAATCTCTTGTTTATGCTCTTTCATTTCCTTTCCTAAACTTAGTTAGCTTATATTATGTTTATGTTCTTATATTGTTTATTTATGTTTTTCTCCTTCTTAATGTTTAGCTAAGTTAATTATGTCAAGGTGAAAAGGTTTCTCTAATGGTGTTAGAATAAGTATAATATAAACTCAACATGGGCTTTAAATGTTTATATCTAAGAAAGACTGTTATTAACATGTTTTATCTTTTTATCTTACTAATTCTTAATACCTTGCTTATTAAATGGTTAATTTAGATTTGTGTTGTATAATATTTGGTACATCAAATGCTTGATCCTTTATAGTCTTAGGCCGACATCGTTATTATGATAGGAACTTGATTTGTTGTTAACATAAACTAGCAACATGAATGCTTGATGATATTTATAAGTATGGTATTACATAGATAAGATAATTAATATGATCATGTTAGTAATTTATAATGAGCTAATAACAAGAAATCATCCGATTAGAACCTCCTTTGTGTGTGGTTTCTAGTTGAGTAATAAAAAGAGTTTATATTATATTTATTTGAAATACCATTAGTGAATCCTATAACCTTGACATATGTTTTGTTATTGTTTAATCCTTACATCAATATCACATCCCAAAACTTTCTTCAACTCTTTTTATGTTATTATTCTCTTCAAATCTTTTTCTTTATTTGTAATTTATATAATTCACCTCCCTGTGGTTCAACCTCGATCTTGTCGGGTTATTTTACTTTGACACTCCTGCACTTGAGATAAGACATCAACTCTTTGATCGTGCCAGAAAAATTTCTCACTTTCAAGAAATCCATGACCTAGGCAAGCCGCCCATGAGAATTAAGCCATTTGAAAAATCTATATATTTTTCAATTTGAAAAGTCACCTATTAAAATGAGACTCTTTATGTTTTAACTTGGGCAGGCCACCTGAAAAATATTTATATTTTTCTACCTAGGCAGGTCACTCATTACAATGAGACCCTTTCTAAAAAATCCTCATATTATTTCATCTGGGTAGGTCACTCATTACAGTGAGACTATTTCTAAAAAATATTTATATTTACCAAGAAAAACAATTTTTTTTTAAATGAGAAAAAATTAATCTCTCTCTACATTTTTCACCGTCAAGCAAGTCGTCTGGAACAATTAGACCACTTACTAGATTCCTTATATTTTATCATCAGGCAAGTCTCCTGAAATAATTAGATAACTTGTGAAATTCTTCGCATTCTTCTTCCTATCAGGCAAGTCACCTGGAATAATTAGACTACTTGTGAAATTTTTTGTATTTTATCTTCACCATTGGGTAAGTCACCTAGAACAATTAGACCACTTGTGAGTTTCCTTGCATTTCATCATTAGACAGGTCGTCTAGAATAATAATACCACTTGTGAGATTCCTTGTATTTTATCATTGGGCAGGTCATTTGAAACAATTAGATCATTCACGAAATTCTTCGCATTCTTCTTCTTATCAAACAGGTCACCTTAAGTAATTAGGCCACTTATGATATTCTTTGTATTTCTTCTTTATTATTGAGCAAGTCATTAGGTATAATTAGACCATTTGTGAGATTCCTTGCTTTTTATCATTGAGCAGTTTGCCTAGAACAATTAGAGCACTTATGAGATTCCTCATATTTTATCATCAAGCAAGTTGCCTGGAATAATTAAACTACTTGCAAAAATCTTTGCACTCTTTTTACTGTCAGGTCGGTCTGCTAGATACAAAAACTAGAGGAATATAAGCTACATTTAAAGGGTTTTATCTAGGTCCAAGAAATGAAGTTGTATATATCCTAAATCAAGTTTTTCCTGAGCTGGGTATTAAAACATAAGATTGGAAAGAAATTACTTGGATAAAATTAATCCTATTTTTCTCTGGCTTAAACGATGGAAGTTTAGTGTCCAACTTGAAAAACTAGTATATGAAAGAGAAGAACTATTCAAGGTCAAATCAAACTATGTAAGGAGAAATATTTCTATTGAGGGTATAAGAAAAGCTCTCGACATAATTGGAAAATGATTTAACAAAATAGACAGACTCTTGGTTGTAATGTCTAAATCAAAATATTCTTGATAATGGAATAATAATTATACTGAGAAACCGGTCACTAAAATATTAAGTCAAACCACTTGTGGCTTTCTTGATATTGAAAGCATCATGAAAAATTATAAGATATTATACTTTATCTTCAAATATAAATTATTGAATTGATAATAAATTAAATTATTTAATTTATTTAATCTTATTTTATTAACAATTATGATCTATATTTAGGCTAATTTATTTGAAAACCTAATAGGTCACACATATAAGAACTGATTAGTACTTAAAAGTGTATTGTTTTCAAGGTTTTATATCATCATTTTGCACTTGAAGTATCAATAACTCCTTAACTAAAACATGTTTTATAATAATATATCTAATAATATAAGATACCTTTAATTTGCGTAAAATTTCATTTTAAATGTAGGTCTATCACATAAATAAAAAGATTAATTGATGAATTTAAGAACTGAAATTAAAAGGACAAAGAAATGACCATACTTAGAAAAAAGATGTCGGTGCACTCTGAACCAGAATATTGTTCAGTAAGTGGGTCATATCTAGAGCTGTAGATCTCAGATTTAGGTCTATTTTATATGGATGGAAAGGTAAGACGTAGGCCTACAACTTTTATATGGAGCTCAAGACTTAAAAAGGCCATTTTCAAGTCCAAATTGTAGCAACAACAAAGAAGTCTGAATCTGTCGTCCAACCCAAGCACTGTTCAGTATTTGACCTATATCTGGAGTTCTAAAAGTTCAAATAACCTCAATTTATTTACATAAGAAAAGTAAGATAATTTTCTACAACTTTCATGTTTTCAAGTGGTTCCAATTTTGATGTTATTAATAAAGTTTTGGGCAGACAAATGAAGATAAGGATTGTCACCAAGTCAAGAGTTAGTCACCCACTCATCAATTAGTCATCAAAGCAATAGTTCCTAATTTTAGCCTATAAAAGGAGGGATTTTCCATGCATTTAGGCATCCTGGTTTCCAGATCAAGATCATGCTCTTGCTTTCTCTCTTTGTATTTTTTTGTAATGTTTATGCTTTGTTTTCATTAATATCAAGTTTATGCCTTTCATTTCGTTTCATTTACTTATTTAACTTTTATCTTATTTATGTTCTTATTTTGTTTATTTATTTTTTTCTTTTATTATGTTTAGCTAAGTTTATTATGTCAAGGTAAAAAGGTTACACTAATAGTGTAAGAATAAGTATAGTGTAAACTTAATATAGACTTTAATGTTTGCTAATAACATGTTTTATATTTATTATCTTGTTCACTCTTTAATACTTTCCTTGTTAAATGACTAATTTAGATTTATATTGTATAACACTTGGTACAATAAATACTTGGCACTCTCATAACCCATACTATATGGTATAACCAATACCTGAGCTATAAAAGAAACTTGATTTGTTATTAACATAAGTTATAATCATAAATGTCTGACGAGATTAACAAGTATTAGCATTAATCAAATAAGATGACTAATGTAATCATGTTAACAATTTATAATCTGATTGGAACCTCCTTTATGTGTGGTTTTCAATTGAGTAATAAGAGTTTATACCATACTTGTTTGACATATCATTAGTGAATACTCTAACCTTGATATTTATTGTTATCATTGTCTAACTTTTACGATAATCTTCCATCTCAAAGTTCTCATTAACTTCTTCCTTTTTTCGCTCCTTATTATTATTACTACTACTACTACTACTACTACTACTACTATTATTATTACTACTATTATT
>NW_011500045.1:0-10661 GCF_000495115.2 Populus euphratica | reverse complement strand
AGCATGAATACCATCAGATTAAAGCTTTTTCCTTTTTCATTAAAAGATAAAGCTAAAGCATGGCTATAAAATTTGAGACCAGGATCCATTCATGTTTAGGATAAAATGCAACAAGAGTTTTTAAAGAAGTTTTTCCCATCTCACAGAACAAATTCTTTCAAAAGACAAATCACCATTTTCACTCAAAAACCAAGAGAAACATTTTACCAATGTTGGGATAGGTATTAAAACTTGTTTAATACTTGTCCTCATCATGGTTTTGAAATATGAAGATTGGTTTCATATTTTCATGAAGGGTCAACACCTAGAGATAGGCAAATGGTTGAGTTGATGTGCAATGAAACTTTTAAAGATAAAGACCCTAATGAAGCAATGAAGTATTTAGACTTGTTAGTTGAAAATGCTCAAAATTGGAACACCGCGGGTACTTATGAGGCATCGAGTAAAACTCAACCCCATACATCTAGTGGAGGTATGTACAATCTTAAGGTAGATCATGACCTTCAAGCCAAGTTTGCATCTTTAGCTAGAAAAGTCAAGGCACTAGAATTGAAAAAGAGTGGTTAATTAAAATCTGTTGAAAACATTATGTATCAAATATGTGAAACAAATGAACATTCAACCAATAACTATTCAATCTTGCCTTTTTTTAAGGAATGTCTTCATGAACAAGCTCATGCTTTAAATAGTTTCCAAAGGCCCAACCACAACCCATACTTGCAAACATACAACTCTGATTGGAGAAATCACCCAAATTTCAGTTGGAAGAGTGATAATAACAATGTACAAACTTCACAACCACCGTTTCAAGCACACCACAATTTCCAAAATTCTCATGGATATGCACCTCCTTATGTTCCACCTCCTAGAAGAAATTTTAAGGAAACATTACATGCATTCATTGAAAAGCAAAAGACAATTAATACTCAACTTACTCAAAACATGACAAATTTTAAAGATACTCTTGCAAAATTGACATCTGCCCTTAGTTTCCAAGAGAAAGGTAAGTTTCCATCTCAGCCATAACAAAATCTTAGAGGGAAATATAATGCAAATGCAAGTAGTTCTAGAAGCCAACATATGGATCAAGTCAAATCAGTCACTACTCTCCATAGTAGTAAGGTTATTGAAAAACCCACTTTTGAACCTTGTGAGAAAGATGATGGGTCAATCTCTAAGTGTAAGGAAGGGGTTAAATCTGAAATTTATAAAGAAAAGACTGATTCCCCACCATCACTTCCATTTTCTCATGCCATGACCAAACAGAGGAAAGTCAATCACAACTTTGGAATCTTTGAAATCTTCAAATAGGTAAGCATCAATATACCTTGTTGAATGCTATTAAATAGGTTCCTTCCTATACTAAATTTTTAAAAGATCTATGCATGATGAAAAGGAAACTAAATATGAAAAAAAAAACTTGTTTAGCCGAACAAGTAAGTGTCATTTTTCATAACAATAATGCTTTGAAATATAAAGACCCTGGTTGTCCTACAATTTCTTGCTTTATTAAAGAACATAAAATTGAAAGAGTCTTACATGATCTTAGAACTAGTGTGAATTTACTTCCATATTCAGTTTTTCAGAGTCTTAATCTAGGTGAGTTAAAACCAACTTCTGTATCTCTTTTACTTGCTGATAGATCTGTAAAAGTCCTAGAGGAATAATTAAAGATGTGTTAGTACAAGTCAATAAATTCATTTATCTTATGGATTTTATTGTCTTGGACACACAACCTGTTGAAGTATGTAATTCATTTCCTATTATTTTAGGACTTCTATTTCTTGCAACTTCTCATGCATTGATTAATTATAGGAATGGATAAATAAAGCTATTTTTTAGAAACATGACATTGAATATGAATATTTTCAACATTTGCAAACAACCTGGAGATGATAATAATTCACAAGAAGTAGATCTTATTAATGAATTAGTTTATGATCAATTTGAATCTACCATGAGTAAAACATAGTTTGATGAATCTGAAGATGTGCAAATGATTTATACTTAGGAAGAAATTACAGATAAAAAGCACCAAAAATGTTAATGCGAATATTTTATAAAGAGTGACAACAAATTTGACATCTGACATCACACCAATCGATGATTACTTTCCTAATGAATCCTTAATTTCTCTTAGTCCAATGCCTTGGTATGATAAAAATCTCAATTTTCTTACTTTAGGATTTTTGCCAACTCACTAGAGTACAAAAGATAAAAGAAAATTTTTGAGCGACGTGCAAAACGTTTATTATAATGACCCTAACTTATTCAAATATTATCCTGATCAAATATTTTAAAGATGCATTCCTGACAATGAGGTAAGTGGTGTCATTAAACTTTGTCATTCTAAAGCATATAGGAGTCATTTATCGTCAAAAAAGATAGTTGCGAAAAATTTTCAAAATGGATTTTATTAGCCCACTATGTTCAAGCGTGCATTCTGCAAAACTTGTGAAAATTATCAAAATGTTGATACTGGTCAAAAAGTTTTGTTTTATAATTCTCGACCCCATTTATTCCCTAGAGAGTTAAGATCAAGATGGGGCAATCCTTATGGGGCCTTTGATATTGAGAATCCAAAGAATGAAAATGTTTTTAAGATAAATGGACATTATTTGAAAACTTACTTTGATAATTTTCCTAGTGAAAATGAATCCACTGGTTTGAATGATCATATAGATAAAGGTTGATTATTTTGTTTTTCTCACATTGTTTTTGTGTTTTTTTTACGACTCTTGGTTTCCTAGTCTCTCTCACCCTAGTTAAATGACGGAAAACGGTACTCCATTACTTAAGTTAGTTCTTTCAGTTTTCCATAATAACTGATATATGTGTATATATTTGTGCAGTTCTTTGAATCTCTCTTCCAATTCTCATTTGATAATGAACACTAATCTTGAAAAACTAAAAAAATATTTTCCCGCTCTACCTTAGAATGCGATTACAAAAATTTACCATGGTAGATGTGCAAGATTGAGGTTGTTAATGAATCATGGAATTCCTAAAGATATTCACTAGTTGATTGAAGCAAAGGTTCGATTATGAGGTGAGTCATCTAATTCCTTCATTTCACACATGCTTAGAATAGGTAAAAACACTTTTGCAAAGAGACATCGTGCAAAACGACTGAAAGTCTGTCATCAATGTGCCAGATGGACTTGTAATGCACAGTGTTATTTTTTAGGAATGGAATCTATAAACCGTGAAGATAAAATACAATTCATTAAGGATGGTCTTAGTAAGGAGTCTTTAGATAATCTTCTATTAACTCTTGAGATGCATCCTAGTGGAGATGTGCATCGTGCAATTCATGATTTATAACCCCATTTTTATAAAAAAACATGATTGACTTAGTCTTGGAAATCTAACTAAAAAAGACCCTGTTGGCCAGTTTTTAAGAAAACTAGATGGGAAACATATCCCCAACCCATAGAGGGCATTTAAGTTGTTCTTGGATGTAAAACCAAGAGAAGATGTGAGCCATAATCACAACTACCTATACATACACATGTTTTTTTTAAATAAATAAATAAATAAAAAGAGAGAGAGAGAGAGAGAGAGAGAGAGAGAGAATTTGTGTTAGACTTCAGCTGGCCTATATATAGGTGGTATGATTGCCTTTTTAATTTCTCATTTATAAAATCCTCTTCTCTTTCCTTTCATTTCTACTCAACCCATACATTTAACAAATATAAAAGTGTGTAGAAATGACAAGTTTCTCAAGTCATCACATAAGAAATATTTGTGTTTTCAATGGATCTAGTCATGGGAAAGAAAAGAAGTTTTTAGAATTAGCAAATCAATTTGGTCAGGTGCTAGCTGAGAGAAAGATTCATTTAGTGTATGGGGGAGGCAGTCTTGGGTTAATGGGAGGTGTGTCAATAACTGCATTTTTAGGAGGTAGTCAAGTTTTAATGGGAAGTGTGTCAATAGTTGTATTTTTTGGAGGTAGTCAAGTTTTAGGGGTCATCTCCAAAGCTTTAGCACAAGGGGACATCATTGGAAAAACAATTGGAGAGGAACTACAAGTCTTTATAATGTCTGCTCGAATGAATGCAATGTTTAACCATGCTGATGTCTTTATTGCCTTACCAGGTGGTCTAGAACACCAGAGAGCAAGGAATTGGTCTCCCTTTCAAGGGTAGTATCAAGTCTTGCTTTCCTACTGTATTCTTTATACACTTTCCTCCTTGACTTTATACACTCTTGGAGGGAGTAGTAGTCATCATGTATTCTCTTTGCATAGACCTATAACCTATAGGGAATCGAATGAGCTAGAAGAGAAGGCAGAAAGCTTATAAGTTGTTTGTCCTCATTCAGCCTTGGTTGATTGAAGGAGATAAAAGGCTCGTCAATCAGTCACAACCTAAACTGCGGCATTGGAGGGGCATGAAAATTTACAAAGAAGGTGTGCATTTTGATTTGGTCAATCTCATCCTTTTTCTCTTGCAAGCCAACCTTTAGTTCCCTTTTTTCCCTTCGAGGCAAAAACTAGAAGTTCCCTGAGATTGCCTTCTTTTTCTTCCTTTAGGGGTGAAAAGAATCCTGACCAGAGTACTCTTTGAATAAGAATTAGTAAGATCTTACGGATATCGTTCCCTTTCTACCTGTTTTGCCTTTTCTTCATAGTAAGATGCCTGAGCTTTCTCCTTCCTTGGACCTTGTTAACCGCTGACTTAGCCTCATCATCATCATCTTTTATTATTATTATTATTATTATTATTATTATTATTATTATTATTGGTATTAATATTTAGTATTATATTGTTACTATTATGGATTTGTTGTTATTGTATTATTATTGTTTATAATTTATATAATTAACCTCCTTATAGTTCGATCCTAGTCTTGTCAGATTTTTTATTATTTTGACACTTCTGCATTTAAAAAAAAAACATCAATCTATTGATCGTGTTATTTACTCTTAATGGTTATATCAACTCTTAATAAATTTCTCATCATTCATAAAAGAAAAGGCTATCGGTTGCAATTTGTTGGAGGAAAAACATCATTAATTTGCAATGAAAAAATCTTAATAAAAAAGATAAACTATATTTAATATTTTTAATGATTATTTAAGTGATAGTTATTCGCTAATTATACCTCGAATGAAATAAATGAATATCATTGAACACGTTTAAGCTTTATTTTTAGATTTACAGTACAATTGAAATTTGGTTTTAAAAACTAATATTCATAAAATATTACAATGCGAAAAATACGAAAAGATATAGAACTCATTGAATCAAATATAATGATATAAAAATATATATATATATATATATATATATAATGATATAAGAATAATATCCGAAATTGTTTTTGAGTTCTTCAAAGAATTATTAAAAAATTAAAATATAAAAGGACTGACTAAAACTAGTTAATTTAAAACCAAAAAACTAGAAAACACGAAAATTAAATAATGGAACCAAAAATTGTGAGGCTGAAGAAATTATTGAAAACTACTTAGTGTTTAAACATGATAGATGAGTGGCCCATAATGAAATTGGGCTGAGAACAGCCTTCGTAAAAATCAGGCAAATCCTCCCCTGAACCCTTTTAGCTTTTCCCATAGAGGAACCCATAGACTAGAGAGTCAGATGAAAACAAAATAGCATATGCCGGTGGCATCAACACCACTTACTGAACCAGTCTAGACCCAGCCAGAATAACATTTACGAAGTCGCTAGCGAGAAATGCGAGATTTCAAAGAAATTTTTAAATGAGATGACAAAATTAAAATGAAAAATAAATATTATAAATCTACTTAAGGTGCAATTATGACACCAGTAATAATAATATTAGAAATAATTCAATAACATTAAAAATATAATTAATAATTAATGGAG
Organism: Populus euphratica; assembly: GCF_000495115.2. Classification (NCBI taxonomy): domain Eukaryota; kingdom Viridiplantae; phylum Streptophyta; class Magnoliopsida; order Malpighiales; family Salicaceae; genus Populus; species Populus euphratica. The sequence continues at coordinate 4,809 of NW_011500045.1, read as the reverse complement.
TCGGTTATATATGCTATTCAAAAATAAATGAGTCACTCATTATTTTGGAGTAGTATATATAGTTTATTTTGGTTATTATTTGTAATTTTTTTATATTATTAAATTTGTAATATTGAAATCTATTTTGTAATACTAGTAATGTTGTAATTGAAATTTTAGTGTGTATTTTGTTGTTTTTTTTTTCTTTTTTCTTTTTAATTTATACCAACTATTTAATAGTTAATAGTTTCTTTGAAGTGTTGCGATTTTTAATTGTGGCAATTTTAAATTTCACATATTTTTTTTTGTTATATATAATTTGTTAAAACTTCTGCTACATAAGTTATTTTACCAAATCTGTTTCCAAATGTTATTAGCAAGTGAAAAAACCTAAATGGACTGAGTAAGCAACTCAAACCATATATTTCGATCACTATGTTTTTGCAGCTGAAATTTTAGTTTATTTTTTTCTTTAATTACTATGTTTTTTGTAATGGGTTTTCGTGCCATCTTTTCATTGCACATTAACCTTTGTATGAACAGTTGAATTTTGGGAAACAGTGGAATTTCCAAGCCAGATCATCGACAAAACTTAGTTTTTTTTTTATCTCAGATTATTTCAACATAATAATAATAATTTTTTAAAAATAAATATATATTATTTTAATATATTTATAAGTAAATAACACATTAGCTCACAAACATTACTATACTATCAAACATTCCCACGATGAATAGCTTCTGACCCACCAATGGATTGTCTTTATTGTGCTTTAAAAGCGCATTTGTTTTAAATCAAAGCAATAAATAATCTGGGAGCTGAGATGGGGAATTGTGGTGTTTTTGAAACTTAGTTTCCAGCAATACACTTGCGCACATAAAAAGATCTCTCGATTTCACAATAACTAAAATCGAAAGTGATCGATGCACACTAGGTGTAAAAGCAATAAGCTTTGCGTCAGATAGCTGACCCATTAAGAGAAGCATGCTTGTCCCTTGTGTTGTTGTTCATTTGAGTCTGGAGTTTTACTTTGGACTGGCTGCTAAGGAAATCCCATCACGGAAAAAAAGATGGAATGTTTAGAATTCAAAAAAAAAAAAGATGGTTCACTGACATGAAGATTTTTACAGATAATTTTTATCGGTGAAATCATCGAGAAATTCAAAATGACAACTTCGTATAATAACATGACCGATTCATAATTTAAAATGCTAATAGAATCATCGAGGGATTTAAAATGACAGCTCTGTACAATCACATGCACTGTTTACCATTAGAATAGCCGACAGAATCACATACAAAATAATTATGTCGATGAAGTCATCGGTAAAAGTTAATATATGTTCACTCTATCGACCCTCTCTTCTCCTATTTCTTCTTCTTTTTCTTCATCCCAACTCTCCCCAATTGCAAACAAACATGCCCAAAAAAAAAAATATCCCTCTTCTCAGCACAATAAGTCATATTTCTTGAAGTTTTGTGGTCACAATACCTATGTTTTGATTTACCGATAGATTTTTATCAGTTTTTATAAATAATTATATCTTTTTGAATTTTAACATTTAAATGTCAATTTTATTGTTTTTTTTAGTATATGTATTTTGTTAATAGATGTTTTTTATTGTTATTTCTCAAACAAACTTGTACTATATGAATGTATAATTTTATACATGTTATGGTTTGTTTTAGATTTCGTAAGATTGTATTTGTTTGTAAATTGTTGAAACTTTATTGGATTACTGAATTACATGTGTTGTTTTGAAATAATTAATAGCTTGTTTAATGAGTCCGTTTTAATTTTTATTAATGGTGTTGTGGTGTTGTAATTTTCATAAATTTATATGTATTAATTTATATGAACGTTGATAATTGATAATGAATATGTAATATTTATAAGAAGTTGTTATTGGTTTGTTAGATAATCTCGAGATAAACCAATATTTTTACAAATTTATTTACCTAATATAGTTAATTAATACATCTTATCATCATAATTTTATAGATGTTCGATAAAAGTCATAGATAATGGTTCGTGAATTTATCAAGATTCACCTCAAGGATTGTGAATGATGGATTATTGCAATAGGGTTCAGGGTTTTATTAATTTCGTAACATTTATTCCTAGAAACTTTAATAGATGCAGTATTAGGTGTCTATGCAGGAAGTGTCAAAATAAAAGGTATTTACATTTAGATGTTGTAATGATGCATCTTCTATATAAAGGGTTTATGGAGAATTTTCAGTGTTGGTATGCATACGGAAAAGTATTTTTTAGTAAGAGAAGAAAGGAAGAAATGGTGGTTGGGTCAACTTCTAGTTTTAGTAATGTGCATGAAGCTGCAAATGACAACACTAATCCTTATAGGAATATGGTTATGGATGCAATGAGAATAAATCAAAGTAATGTCAGATAATGTCTAATTATAGAAGAAGAACCTAATGCAGATGCAACTAAGTGTTTTGATTTGTTGAAAGATTCTGACAAACCATTATGAGATGGCTACATGAACCACAATAATTATCGGTTGTAGCATAGGTGTTCACCATCAAGTCAAATCACGGGTTGAATGAGATCAAGTATGACAAGATTATTGAATGGGCGAGAAGCATTTTACCTGAAAAGAACAGGCTAAAAGAGAACTTTTATGTTGCTAAGTCCATGATGGAACCCCTTGGTTTGGGATACAAGAAAATTGACATGTGCCCTAACTTCTTCGTGTTATACTACCTTGAAAATACTGAGTGAATCGTCATTCCCGTTACAAACCCAAAACTAATAAGGAAAAGACTTTAGTGGCATATAAAAAACTTAGATACTTTCGAATCACACCTAGACTATAGAGATTATTCATGTCACTAAGGACTACTAAATATATGATATGGCATTAAACACATGATACGGTTGATGAAGTGATGGTGTATCCTTTTGATCGCGAAGCGTTGAAAAACTTTAACAGTGTGTGTAACTCCTGAGTAAATTTCTATATTTTGATTTACAAAAAAAAAGGACAAATAATTGAATATATATAAAAGTTAATGGAGTAGAAATTATTATCTAATAATGTGAATGTGGGACAAGGATTTAAATTGAACAAGTTAAATTTTTAGGCCAAATGGTTTTAAAACAAAACAAGGAAGGGCATAAATGAAATGCAGGGGGGGTTTGTAAATATATAAACAGGGGCTTGAGAGGGAGTATCATCCAAATAAAGTCACAAAAAAAGAAAAAGATGAAGGAGATATAACAGGTGATTAAAGTTTATTAGGAAGATGTCGATGAAGCAAATATATATAAATTGAACAATGTTGTTTTGAGCTCTAGCAGAGAAGCAAATGTCGATAAAGATGATAATATCCATATTGAAGATTGCGATGAAGGTGAAGACTATTCAATTGACGATGATGAAGAAGAAAATTTTGACTAACTATTTTTTCATGTAATATATATTATGGATAATATATTTTGTAACATGAAATATTTATTTTATAAGTTTATGTGTTATTTAAGCATTGTTATTATTATTTTGTGCGATGGACAATTTAGCATTCAAGTGTTTACAGGAAGGTAAATAGGCAATACATGCACTATCACCGACAGACAAACATTCATCAACATTTCACTAAGAGTAGGAAAATAATTTCTTAAAATGCTACAATTACCGATGACTTTGTAGATGGACTAGCATCCGTCAGTATTTCATAGAGCGTTGAAAAATAATCACCGCAAATGCCACAATCACTAATGAATTTACAGACGGATTCCAGTCCGTAGGTATGTTGTCGGTGGGTCAATATTACTGAAAAATCATTGACAAACTATGTGAATTTCAAGGGGCAGTGCATTAAAGTCATCTCTAACCATGTAATTGTGCCGAAGGAATTACCAAAGGACCGCTAAAAATATCGAGGGTAATTAAAAACATTGGTGCGATATTTAAAACTTACAAATGGATTTTCAAAACTTCACCCAAAAAATAAATTTAAATTAATATTATTTTTTATTTCCATCAATAAAACTGCGCTATAAACCCTAGTGATCGCCCCTTCAGTTTATTTTTTCATCTGCTTCGTTCTTCACCTTTCAGTTTCGATTTTTTTCCTCTCGTTTCTTCTAAATCTTCATCAAATTAAAAGTATGTGTTTCCTTTATTTCATTTTACTTTAAGGTGTTTTTAGCTATTTTGTTTTGTTATGTTTTTTGTATTGGTGTATTTTTATAATATAGATAAAGTCTTGAAATAAACACATTATTAAGTTGAACATATTTCATTCATAAAGTCTATAGTTTTTTTTTTTAATTTATTGAATATATTTTATCATTTTATTTATATAATGATTAAATAATTTGCTGAACTATAATTGTTAATGTTGAATTTACCTTGTAATTAGTAATTGAATATGTTTGAATAATTAGTAATTTTACTTTATTATTGCATGATTTGTGTTTAATTATTTCCATTGATTTTAATTGTTAGTCTAGAGTTTTTTTTTGACTTTTTTGAATATATTTTATTGTTTGTATTTCCATAATAATTGAATAATTTGTTGAATTATAATTGTTAATATTGAATTCACCTTGTAATTAGTATGAATATTATTTGTATAAATGTTATGTTTATACAATATTAGTATAGATGGAGTCAATTGGTTATAATTATTGTCACTATTTGCAGATTTGTGAATTTTCGTAGTATCTAGTATATGGGAGGTGCTGTCGAATTTTTTTAACATTCAAATTTAATTATATAATTATTCGTATAAAATTGTGTAGATACATAGAAAGAAATCCACAGCTCAACACTCAAGTATGGTCGCAGCTATTTTTTTTT